>NC_090734.1:97886941-97889441 GCF_036898095.1 Palaemon carinicauda
AACATAAAACCTTAAAAAAAACCTTAAAAAAAGACTTATTACACACAACTATATAAAAGACTTAATAACTAATATAACTAGTCACCCGCAGGAGATGATGACCATCCATCCAGACCAGCAACCCACAGACCAAACGGATCAATGGGTCACCGGCAACTGAACAGGTAAGCCCTCATTCAAGCTGGGTTTTGTCTTAAAAATATATAAGGACTCCAAGATTCTCAGCTTGCTGACGTTACTATGTCTGTCCGTAATTTTGAAATTTTCAATAGAAATGGCATGACCAGATTTAAATGCGTGGTCATAAATAGCGGAAATTGTTTTTTTACTTAACGGTATTTTGGTTCTTACCGATCTCCCCATGTGCTCCGAAATCCTACACTGAAGCTGTCTAGATGTGCTTCCAGTGTAGCACTCATTACAGAGTGCACATTGAAAAGTGTATATGACACCGGAACACAAGGGAGTAGGTAGACTCTCCTTATATTTAAACAGTGAGCCAACTGAGAACTTGTTAGTAAAAAATTAATTTTAAATCTAAGTGGGGATAACATTTCCCCACAACACTCATAACCTGTGTATGAAAATGCATTTCGTGAGTAGGGTCGCAAATGCAGGCTTTTTCAATATCACCTTGCTCTGCATTGCTAATATTATTTCCCCAAGCAATTAAACCGTTATGGTTTTCGACTTTTAGCATCCTGGCTACATTCGGTTAACAAAAATACATTCCAATTCCAAACTAAACCAATTTAAAATTTACCCAACAGTTTCATTCGTTTGAAAGCTTCGCTTCCGATCTAACTCATTGGAACAAAATAACATTACTAAAACATTTATGATTAGCTTCGGACTAACGTTGCCTGTTGGACCATTTAATATTACTTCTATACTACCCGAGGAACATTCAAAATGCATTCTATTACGAATTCATAGAATTTGTATACATTGTTACGTACAGAAATGTAATTACTCCTTTATTGTATTTCTAATAAGAAGACAAGAAAGGAATAATTTGCTTATGTTTCGATTACGAGGAAATCATCCATATCATACATATTCCAAATCTCAGGAAAATAATTATATTTCATTCGTGTTCGCAAAGACAGAATGTTTACGAATAGAACTAACACTCTTTAAGATACATCTTATATGCAAATTAAAAGTTTAAATGTTTTCTAGAGAATAATAGCATTTGACAATAATGAAACCCCTCATTAGGTGTATATAGCATGTTTAACTTGCGTCACAAATCAAGTAACAATTTAGAGACATGATTGTCTAGATGAATTTTGTAATATGTGGATCAATTTAATTGATATAAAAAGATATATGACGACCATAAGAATGATGACTACATATCGTAAATAGCTGCAGATTTTGATACTTAATATGATGATAAAGTATAATGAAGCCAGTCAAGAGATAAAAAGCGAAATAAACACATTAACAAAAACACATAGATTCAACCACATTAACAAATAAACAAAAAAATTAATTGAGTGAATATTCATCCGCCCACAAAGATACATACATCTTTATTATTATTATTATTATTATTATTATTATTATTATTATTATTATTATTAATTATTACCTTCCAGGCATAAACAATTATTATTATTATTATTATTATTATTATTATTATTATTATTATTATTATTATTATTATTATTATTATTATTATTATTATTATTATTATTATTATTATTTCCAAATAGCTTTTCTTCCCTTCCTACTAAGCAAATTTTCTTCGAAACTGAAATGCCATTTATTACACTAAGTACTTTTTCTTGGACTAAGGATATTCATATACTTTGAATCACCTTTCCTTTAAAATCTATTTTGAAACAATTCAAGACCATTCCTTAAGGATCTGTAACACTTTATACCCTTTTCTATTTCAAAGAATTTCTCATAAAAGGTATTACTTCTAATAATTAATACTAAATATATCCTCGACTTTCACAGTTGCAGTCATGAAGATATCGGAAAGGTGTGTTATATATTCGTACAAGAATCTTTCTGGTTTTTGTAACTTGTCCACTATAGTTTGCATTAACACTGTCTTCCCAGCTTTGTTTCACTTCTTCTTCTGCTTCTTCTTCTTCTTCTTCTTCTTCTTCTTCTTCAGTAGTAAGAAGTGAGTGTCACTGTTCTGACCGTACAAATCGTTATCCTAAAGCTGCCGACTTCGAGTCAACTTTACTCAAACTCAAATATGTTCTTAAAATTCATGAGAGAGAGAGAGAGAGAGAGATGAGAGAGAGAGGAGAGAGAGAGAGGAGAGAGAGAAGAGAAGAGAGGAGAGAGAGAGAGAGAGAGAGAGAGAGTGTGTGTGTGTGTGTAAATACCAACATTTTTGTATGAATTATATCTTTCATCGCCAAAGGGAAGTATATACGAAGATATTGGTAGAACGTGAAAAGCTTACTTGAAAATCAGCTTCCTGTTCAAACACCCCTCCCAACGACGTAGACCTCTTCGTTTTGATCTTCAG
>NC_090734.1:97891941-97914441 GCF_036898095.1 Palaemon carinicauda
ATTTTCCAAGGGCCAAAGAAGAATGTAGAGATCGAAGCTGGTGTTACGAAATGAAACTTCCATCCTTAGGAATGCGTTTATCTGCACGAGTGTTCCTCAGCAGCCATTTTTTATCCAGGGCACACCTAAGATCTTATAAGAATATCACGGCACACTTGGAAAAATTAAAAAGGTATGCATTTTAACTTCATGGAATGGAACAACAGACTTAAAATAATCCGTATGAATATGAATTTGTTTAATTTCGGTATTTCTATTTTGTCAATATTACGTCTTATTGGTGTGGAAGCTCTGCCGGATGTCTTTTTTAGTGACTTCAGTATTTGGTCAAAAGTGCAATAAGCAGATCCTCATTTCCTCTTCAGTTGAGTTTAGTCTTTCTCGCTTCTTAATGTTCATGTTCTTTAGGGTTGCGAAGACTAGTTCACATGGTAAAAGAAAATTGTAATATAGGTCTTTTAGTTAAAGTAGGGAAAGCCCCATGTATAGGAATCGAAAATGTATCAATAAGTACTGTCGACTGTTCTATTCTAATACCCCAATCACTAAACTTGGTGGTTCAGTTCTATTTCTTCACGCAACTGTAGTTCAATATGAAACGGCATATTTATGAAGCCATTTCATAATTATCCAATCATACTTTGCTGTGTTAAGTCATGTTTCCATTGAGCACTGTCAGATGGGATACCAAATTAGGGATTAATTTTTTAATGTATCTACCACGTATTGAAGGAAAATATCCAAAATTACGTGACATGGCTTTATTTTTTTCCAAATAGGGTCATCAACTTATCTGATGTAAAGAAAATGCATTAGTTTCTACCTTGCATGCTACTCATTATATTTTTTAATTAACAAAACATTTCCTTTCAGTATTACAGTGTAGACATAAAACAATTCCACGGTATAAAACAATACAATTAATTCGTTGTTGAAATTAGTGAACTAGAGGTAACATTAAATAAACATTATTGTAAATAATGTGAAACACCTAAACGGCAAAGCATTTACTACGTACGGTACAGTAATACCGATCATAAATCATTAACAGTTTCCCCATACGGTTCAAACACAACGTCTTACTGAAATTTATACCAGTTTTTTGTATTTCCTGGTGTGCCATAACATTGTTTTGCGGCACACTTGAAATAATCTCTTGGCACACCTGTGGACCGTGGCAGAGCTGTGGATCGTGGCTGTTGTTATGATTCACTTGTTTTATAGGCACATTTGTGGAAGAACCCCCACGGTTGGGGAAAGTGATCTTATCTTGCACCAAAGTAGCAGTTAAATTTACATCTCCATTTTAAAGTGTGCTAATAGCTAGAAAACATTGTAGTTTGTAGTCAAACATGATTATAATTATAACGTGAACATATTACTTATGGTTATCAAAGATTTTGGGACGGGATGAGGTTGATGATCCAATGTTATTTTCGCCTTTGGCTTAATCCCACCACAGTAAACCGTCCATCACTACCACCCATCGTCTGCTGGAATCAAAAGGGGGAAAATACGTTTTCAAAGGAGTTCGCCCATTCTGACCGATTCATTATTGTGTTAAATGAGATGCAGTTGGTATATGCAAATCAGAGTGTACACATATGTATATATACACAACACACACACACACACACACACACACACACACATATATATATATATATATATATATATATATATATATATATATATATATATATATATATATATATATATATATATATATATATATATATATATATATATATGTGTGTGTGTGTGTGTGTGTGTGTGTGTGTGTATGTGTGTGTGTGTTTGTGTGTGTGTGTGTATTGTAAATATATTTTGTTATTCAGAAAATTAAAAATAATGATTGCATTTTGCCAAACAAGAGATACATAAAAAAACAATTATAAATTCTTCCATTGCTGTCTCAATGTCGCTAAAGGAATTAAGAATTTTTGAGACACTTCTTCTGCGACTTCATGAGAACAGACCTTAAAGATCAAACAACCCATTTTCTAAAAGAAGAAAGTACGAGAGGATAAGTAGTAGGAAACATGCCTCAGTTACTCACTTTTTCATGCCTCAGTTACTCACTTTTTGAGGTCAATGTCAGGATTGCTCACCTTGTCAGGATTGTTCAGTCCGTTAGGGGATTTATACGTAAGGTTTTGTTTACAAACAACCCCTTCTCTTCCCCTTTTTTGGGGGCATTGTCAGGATTACTCACTTTTTGAGGCCATTGTCAGGATTGCTCAGTCCGTTTGGGGATTTAAACGTAAGGTTATGTTTACAAACAACCCCCCCCCCCCTTTCCCCCAGGCTACTACCCCCCCCCCCCCCCACCCACCCACAGGGGGCGTTTTCTGTGTCTATGGTTACCGACAGGCTTAGAGTTGTCTAACTTGAATGACACATCCTTCTTTCCCCCTCCCTCCCCCTCCCTAGGGGGAGCGTTTTCTATCTGGATGACCCATGCCCCTTGATAGTGATATTGTTCCTACCGAGCACGCAGTTTTATTTCATTTATTTATTTATTTATTTATTTATTTTATTTTATTTTTATTTATTTCTTTTTTTTTTTATCATAATACACGCATTTGTATGCAGACGGGGCTCTCCTCCCGCGTAACCACATTCCTTTCAATTTAAGCCTATGGAAAAGTACCCATCTCTCTGTGCATTTTATTTTTAATCTTAAGAGACACACACACACACTTGTGTGCCAACGTGAGGCAATCGAGGGGGGCGTTTCCTGTGTGTGGTCACCACCAGGCATGAAGTTCTCTATCTAGACCCTATAGATAGTGACAGCCTTTCAATTTAAGCCTATAGATGTGTCTCAACGTGAGGCAATCGAGTTTACACGCCTCCTCCACCGTCATCTCTCTCTCTCTCTCAATCTCTCTCTCTCTCTCTCTCTCTCTCTCTCTCTCTCTCTCTCTCTCTCTCTCTCTCTCTCTCTCTCTCTCCATTTGTTTGAAGGCCTTTCGCTTACATTAACATATATGGGTAATAATCACTTACATTGGCATATATGGGTAATAAAAAACGTATTACAACTTAGTTTCTTTTATTATACGAAGCATACATGCAAAATAACATTTTGTGAATAAAGACATAGTACTTAGTGGGAAATTAATCTGGGTCTAAAAACATTCATTTAAAACCCTAACATTTGCACGCTTAAAAGCGGTAGGAAAACATTTTTAATTACGTTTCTTCAGCACTTGGCATATCTTCATTGAAAATTCAGGTTTTGTATATTTCCAGATGTACATACACGGTCTTGAATTTAAATGGAGAAGATAGTATAATAACACTGTTACGTCATTTTCCTTCAAGTCGGTGGTGGATAAATGTTCCCTGATTTTTCTAAGGGCGGCGCAAACACCATTTAGACTTACGCTATGCGTAAAATTTAGGCAGAAGAATGCGCACAAAGCCGAATTGTAATTTTGCACTGGCATATTATTTATGAAACACTTCATGGAAGAATACGTTCGTAGAAAATCAGTAAAGTATTCTGAATGATCTTCTGGCTGCATCCCCAATGGGTCAAAAAATATAATGTTTTCTACCGGGCTTTTCCGTATTAAAAACACAACCCAGTGCCCGATTTCACGATACTGATGCGATGGCAGAGTATTCACAATAAGTATGATGGGCATTGTCCTTATCAAGGGTATCTTGAAGTCTACCAAATGGTCACTGGGTACACAACCGTAAAAATGGGCTTCACGCCCTAACCTGTTCTCCAGAGCATATTCAATGTCCGAAGTATTCATTTTTATATGCTACCTCCTCCGCTACCTATTTTGTACTACTGCCATTTCCAGTCTGACACTTTGAATATACTTATTTTTTCATTATTATTTACCTAAGGGCCATTCATAATGAAGTAAGGGATAATAAAAACAACATTTCTGAGTTTTTTTTTCTTTTTTAAGGAAACCATACATTTCAATTAATGGAATACATACATTACTAATAATTTCACGCCCTAGCCTTTTTCTCCAGAGCATATTTAATGTCCGAAGTATTCATTTTTATATGCTACCTCCTCCACTACCTATTTTGTACTACTGCCATTTCAACCCTGGCGGTTTTGAATATACTGATTTTTTTTTACTATTTACCATAGGCCCATTCATAATGAAGTAAGGGATAATAGAAACATAACATTTCTTAGATTTTTTTTTTTATTAAGGAAACCATACATTACAATTAATGGAATACATACATTACAAATAATGTTTATTTATTTAAGGATAACGAAATCGTCATCGATTTCGGGACCAAATTTTGATTGCGGTATTTTAGCCCTTTTCTTAAAGGGGCCGTCCAATGCTAAGCGAAGACTGTCGCGGCTTTTCCCGAGTTTTCGGGACTTCTTTTTTTCACTCTCGATTTCTTCCAGCTCACAAGCGAGGGCAACCACCTGGGAACCCGTCGGAGTTAACCTTCCATCTAGCATTGACCCTCCGAGCTGGGTGAGGAGTGTTTCGGAGAGGTAAGTTTCATCAGCGGCTGTTGTAGGGATATGGATGAGCCCCGCCAATGGGTTGACGTCTTCTTTTTCGCGACAAATCTCTACCATTTGTTTCTCCGATCTTTCGAATCCATCCACCATTTTCGCAACTACCCGCAGAGACTTCCTTATGTCATATTGGAAGTTTATTGCCTCCAATAGTAGGCGACACGTTTCAGGCTGGGGCCCACCAACTGCCGACTCTTCCTCAATATGACTTCCTCCGTCTTCCGAAGGCAATCACGGAGTTTGCAACGGAAGTCTGTGTAATATTGCTGTGAATTACGGATTTCAGCTTCATCTAAGAGGGGGGCCTCAAAAGCTGTAAGGAAGAAACACTTTGATAATTAGTGCATCCAAAATAATTAATGTCAAACACACACACACACACACACACACACAAAAAAAATAATTATTTCCACACACTACGTTTTATTACACCAAAATTATTTGCGACTCTATCAGTATTATATCAACTTCAGTTCTATCAAAAATACAAGGACATACTTACTCTCAGAAAGTTCGGGCAATTCCTCGCCCAACAGGTGTGCGTTGTTGTAGCGTGACATCTCTATCTCCTACTTCGTTATGACTGGAAATATGGCTCGGAGGAGGGTATATATACAGTAACTACTAAGTCAAGCACTTACATGCACCTACACCTAGGCCTAACTTAGGCCACGCCCCCCGTTGACAAAACGATTAGGAGCGCCGAGCGAGTAGGCCGTAATTCAACAGACGCTCTCCTACAAACTGACCCATCCCCTGGCAACATGGAAAATGTGCAAGGAGGTAAATATAAAACCACAACGAAATTTCAGTCTGTTTATATTGGAGATTATTTGTTCATGAAAGTGTTGACCGCGATTATGCTATGATATTTCAGTCAGTTTACGACGTCGAATATTACATTGTAATAAGCGTCTGTGTTTGCATTACTTTTCAGGTGGGAAGGATCGGAAAAGGAAACGCGATGATAGTGAATCACACCTTCCTCTCAAAAAAAGAAAAGGCCAACTATGCAGTAAGTATTACTTAATAAAAAAAAAATGTACTATGAGGTGTTAATAGCTTTCGATTTGGATGTAGGAAGGATTTTTAATTTGACTTTAGAACTTCAAGTAAATTAAAAACCGTATTATCTCCTATTGCAGTGCTATCAACAAGAGACAAATTACTGGAAGAACCCCCACTTGAGGAGACTGCTTCAACGTCCACTACATACTTGCCCACAGATTCGGACACCGCGGAGGTGAGTACCCCGCTAAGAAACAGTCGCAAGTTCAAAGAACTCCCACCTCAAGGAATTGCTTCGACATCCACCGCAAGCAACGCCTCAGATTTACCTACAGTAACAGCAGGGACGACACCTACTTCAGGACGGATGTTGAAGTTTGTTAAAAGAAAGACAGCCTTCGACAAGAAGTACATAGAAGAGGAATACGCACTTCCCTCGGTGAGCGATCCACTATTATTCTTTACATTACATAGTAATGATATACGGGGCTCTTTAGAACGGTATTTTAAAAATAAAAAATTTTCGGCTAAGATTGCCGGTCTTTTAACCTCAATAATGAAAAAACACACTTTCTTACCGAAGGAACAAACGGAAAATACGCTTATGGAGCTGTGGCTCCCGGCCACGGTTATCAATGCTAGTGAAATTGACGGTCTACTAAATAAATAGGAGGATGCGGTAAATTCTAAGTTCCCTCGAATAATCAATGAATTAATGGGGAGTGGATGGATAGTGGAAGGCATTGACAACTTCAATCTTTTTTACCACCGCCAGGCGGTAATGCCTGGATTGGGCGCTCCCCTTTAGCCTAAAAATTATGTCCGAGGTGGGGTTTTCGTCTTTATTCCATCGGGAATTGGGAATTCATGTTTTATTCAGTCTCTGGTTGCCTATAGGATGTCTAAACAAACCCTAAATCTTCGTTGGCAGAATATAGCTTGATCTGTAAATAGCATCGATAAGGTTGCCATGCCTATTCAATGGGAGGACATTTCACGCCTCGAGTTAATAAATCTACTCTCTATTTACATATATGAAATGGAAAAAGGGGGGGATGGGAGGTATATCATTCAGTTGGCAAGGCGTGGATCTAAAAAATTTCCAACTATTGTACCCCTCCTACTAATGGGTGGTGACAGTATTTGTTTCATTAAAGATTTTCACCGTTTTGTAAAAAAATTTGCTAGGGCATATCCTTCAAATCCCCTTTATTTCTGCCATGATTGCCTATCACAGCATGCAACAACAGACCGGCAAAACGGCATGAAGCTACCTGCGACCTGTCAGTGGCGCTGAATTTTCCCTCTCGCGGGAGCACAGTAAGATTTAGAAACCCCCATAAGACGCAAAAGTTTTCTTATATATGCGTCTTTGACTTAGAATCAGCTTTGAAGAAATCCCCCGGGGCTTATGGTGTAGAGACCATACACGAATCAATAGATTATTGGTATATCATTATCGACGGCGAAGGAAAAAGAGTCGCCTCCAGTCATTATTGCGGGAATGATTGCGTCGATAACTTTCTGTTAGACCTCAGTGATTGTTGGGCAGCGATCAGATCACAGTGGAAAACATTCCCCATTGATATATCGGCCGAGGATGAAAGAACTTTCCAACAGCAGACTGTATGCCAGATGTGTAAGACGTCGTTCAAACACGACCGCGACAAGCACAGACACCATGACCATGCCGAACCCAAGAATAACTTTATTGGCGGGCATTGTAATTTATCGTGTCGCGAACTTAAAACTCGACTCCCCGTTTTCGCACACAATTCTAGTTACGACCTGGGTCTTATCCTTAAGGAATTGAAAACTAAAGTCGATATTACAATCATGACGAAGCAAGGGCTTAAAATTCAGCGAATGACTGTCGATAATTTAGTTTTCCTCGACTCTTTAGCGTTTTTAGGATCTTCTTTGGATAGTTTAGCCTCCGAATATTTTAGGGATGGAAGGAAGGCTGGCTTAACAGAGGACATGTTAAGCTAAATTAGAGATGGCAAATTGCGGGGTGAAGTCATTCAAGGCAAATTACCTTTCTTTTATGACTATATAGATAGTCTTGCAAAACTCAAGGAAACGCATTTGCCCCCCAAAACGGCATTTTACAACAAGCTAAACGAGCGCGATATATCAGAGGCGGAATATAAACGGGCTCAGCGTGTTTGGGATATAAGCAAATGTAAAACGCTGAAAGATTTCCTTCTCCTTTACCTCTTTGTAGACACAGCTTTATTGGGGGATATTCTCATTTGGTGGCGCTTCATACTTTATGATAAGTACGGTCTTGATTTACCACACTATGTTTCACTTCCATCCTACGCCTTTGACAGCTTCCTTAAGATGAGCAAGATTGAGTTGGATCACGTCTACGAGGAGGAATTGTATAATCTAATTAGACATAATGTTAGGGGGGGGGGGGTTTCACTTCTGTGGTGCGTCAATCATTCACTGCCAACAACCGTGAAATAAATCCATCATTTAATCCTGATCTCCACCAAAGTTCTTACATCCTTTATTTAGACTTCAACTCCCTGTATGCAACAGTTATGACTAAGAACCTTCCCACTGGTGGAATTCGTAAATTTTCCGATGAAGAAAAGGATCTGTTTTTAGGAAGGGGTATTGAAAATGCTAATACAAACGGGGATAAAGGACACTGGCTCCCAGTTACTACTAAAGCACCTTCAGAAGAAGTTGCTAGAGCACCTGATGAACTACCGTTATGCTTATCCCACGAGGAAGTTGCTTTTAAAAGCTATCACCCTACTGTAAAAGCGTACTAGAACACGAAGGGGGACGCATGACTGTAAAGTGTAAAAAGCTTATGGCCACCAATCACAGTAAAAAAGAATATCTCATTTACCTCCTTCTTTTACAGTTGTATATGGACTTAGGCTTAGAACTAGAGGTTGTGCATTCAATCTATGAATTCAGTCAAAGTGCTTACATGAAGGATTTTATTAAAACCAACATCGAAGCGAGGAGCGCAGCAACCTCATCTACAGAAAAAAAAAGCCTTCAAAGCTATGAGTAACTGCGTATTTGGGAAAACTTTACTCAACCCTTTGAAATACGCTGAAAAAAGTAAAGTTGTCAATAAAGCAAGCACTTACTTAAAGGAAGCCCGGAATCCGAGACTAAAATCAACCATCCATTTGTCAGAAGACCGTATTATCTGCACTTCTACCCTCCCTCAGGTCGTCATCAATATGCCTAATTACATAGGTTTTGCCATTCTAGAATCAGCCAAGTTTGACCTTTACTACTTCTTTTATAAGGTTCTCAAGAATAATTATGGGGATAAAGTCAAACTCCTTTACACCGATACAGATAGTTTCACTTTTGCTCTGGAAGTTGACGATCTTAATTCAGAGTTAGCGCAAGAACCCTTGAAATCATATATGGATTTTTCCAACTTCGACGTTGATCACCCGCTTTTTGGTAGTGAGAGAAAGGGGGAGCTGGGGCTTTTAAAATCAGAAACGGGGAGTAATCTTATAACCGAGGTGAAAGTGTTGAAACCTAAAATGTATTCCATGCTAGTTCAGAAACAGGGTCACATTAATCGTGCGAAAGGTATACCAAGTCACATGCATGCTTCGATAAACCACGATCAGTATGCCCAAATCCTGGAAGATCATTGCATCAACTATCTCACTGTACGGACAATTAGAAATGTGAGAGGACAAATGAGTACCACTAAAGTAAAAAAGAAGTGTCTCTCGGCTTTTGATTCAAAGAGATACCATACAAGCCCATACAATTCTTACGCATACGGGCATCCCGATATTGAAGTGGGGGATGAGGAAGTTGCAAGTGAAGTTCGATTCAACAACCCCCTTCCCAAATTACTGAATCCCCCTTCAGAACCAATCCCTCGTGTTTCTGAAAATATATGGAAAAAGAGAGAAAAAAAGGTTACAGTCTATTTTCCACCCACCGATAATGGAATGGCAGAGAACGGGGAGGAGTGAATACAAAACTTTACTGCGAATAATTACAGTATCTACCTGTCCCCATGTATTGTTTTGCTAGAGAAAATAAAATGTTGGCACTTTCCATTAAAGGGTTTTATTTATTCTGCGGTACTTATATGGACACACTTTTATAATACCATTCAGTCACCTAGAGGTTTAGTTAAAATGTACAAGTGCTTTAAAGCTGCAGATTTGGACCTTTTTAAAAAGCCAGCACGTATAATTGTGTCTGGTTTCTCCAACTCGGGTAAATCCTACCTTATAGAAAAATTAATAGTAAAATATGAAAGTAAGTTTACGCACCTTATTATGTGTGGTGTGGATCAGCATACTTTGAACTCGCATCCAGTAATAGGACCAAAACTCTCCCTCTTTGCAAATATCGTAGACCCCATGAGTGAGATAGATACGGAAGCTGGGCCGTATTCTATTTTATATATTCTCGATGATATATTTCTCGAGGCTGTACAGGACAAAATTGTTGTTGATGTCTTTACTAAAGGACGTCATAAAAATATCTCTGCTATATTTATTACGCAAAATATGTTTTACAGTGGAAAATACGCCAGAAATATAAGTATAAACGCTTCCCATATGTTATTGCTGAGAACGAGGGATATATCGCAAGTCGAGTTATTAGGAAGGCAAATATTTGGTTCACCTTTATCAAAGCAATTTGTGAATGTTTATAAAAAGGCTGTTATGACTAAACCTTTTTCCCATTTGCTGGTTGATTTAAGTTTAAATACTCCTAGCGAACTCCAGTTGAGGACAAATATAGCGGGGAGTTCCTTGTGCGAGGTTGTTTTTGGAGAATGGGAAACGTAAAGAGGAAGATTTTAGAAACGTTATATGAAAACTATTCCCACCCATCAAGTTTGGGAGGTATTAATTCCATTTACAGAACCGCCAGAGCTTTAGACGCGCGAATTACCATAAATGACGTAAAAGACTATTTGACCACGAAAGATGTCCATACTCTCCATTCGCTTACGAGAAAAAAATTCCCTAGACGTCAAATGGTGGCTCCAGCTCCAAAAGTTATCATTAGCTGCGATCTCGCCGATATGCGACGTTTATATAAATTCAACAAAGGCGTAAACTACCTTCTGATTTGCATAGATATTTTCTCCCGTTACCTCAAGGTCGTTCCTCTTAGAAATAAGAAGGCCCAGACTCTGCTAATAGGCCTAAAAGCAATCCTTTCTCTACCTCGATTTTAGGGTGTTAGTCGGCTCCTTACCGATAGGGGGTCAGAATTTTATAACAAACTTACGATCAAGTACCTAAAAGAAGAACATATAAAACTCTACAGCGTTTCCTCGTATGAAATCAAAGCCGCCATTGCAGAATGTGTTATACGTACTCTAAAGCAAAAGATATATAAGCATTTAACTCTGAGAAATACTCTCGCATATCTTGATGTCCTCCCTGAACTTGTAAAAAACTATAATAGGTCCCCACACAGAGGGTTGGGAGGGGGAGTGTCCCCCCTTGAAGTTCATGCATATACAAACCCGGAAATCATTAAGCGACAATTTCGGCGTATGTATAAATCAAGCATTTTTACATTGAAACACAATAGTAAGGCGTTAGCAGTAGGACAGACAGTGCGCATTGCAAGTGGGCTCCGTCGGTCGGTATTCCACCGTGGGTATAAAATTCAAAATACGTTAGAAATATTCAAAATTCGGAGCGTGGACCGCAGAAAGGCTCCTTTGTCTTATCATCTGGAGGATCAGCTGGTGAAAAAATTGAGGGTATTTTTTTATAAATCGGAACTAATACCCACAGCCATAACAGAAACTTTCCCTATTGACATTATCAAAAAGAAAGTTACGAAGGGTAAAGTCAAGTATCTCGGGGCGTGGAGGGGTTACCCTCCGAGTTTTAACTCGTGGGTAGATAGTAAGATGTTGAAAGGCTGTTGGGGGAAACTTAGAAATGAAATCACACATACACAAACATGGGGATTTTCTTTTCTTCTTAAATAACCTCTCCCAGAAAAAAAGGACTGAATTAATTTCTTTGCTATAGAGAACGCATCTCGACTGTTTATCAGAGATCTTCGCTAACTTTTTGAAGGAAAATCTAAGTCGTGATAGTAAAGCAATAGAAAAGGTAAAAAAATATAGGGGCGAAATAAGGACGGTAGCTCGGAAAAAGACACCGCTAAGAGAGAAAAGAAAAATCTTATCATCGCAGAGAGGAGGCGCCGTACTTTCAGTCCTTCTTCCTCTCGCAGTGAGCCTAATTGGGGGTTTATTAGGGAAATGAGGGAATACTGCCTGGTACCGCGAAAGACGGTAGAAGGGTCTAATTACCACTAAGACGCCGGAGATATAAGTGATCAAAACACTAAGCAAAATGCAGAGGAAAATGGAAGGGGGGATAACCAGCAGGGTGGAGGGAGTGATAGAGATTTGCTCCAAAATTTAGTTAAAATGATACAAACGATGAAGTGTAAGTTGGAAAATGAACCAAAGAAAAGGAAACGAAACGAATCGGGCGAGAAAGGCGCGCGTGATCCTCTCCCCCTCCCCACGCCACAGGCTTACTCCAATCCCCCTTTGGAGAATATAATTGACGTAAAATTATCCCCCACCAACAGAAGGTACGCCCTCGCTTTCCTTAAATTCTTCGAAGGCCGGGACGATGTTGAGTGGGATGATAGAGGGAACCTGAGGAAACCCATCTACCGTTTAAGTTTAATAGACATGTTTAAGAAATTAATTCAGCAAACGGGCGGTATTGAGGAAGAGGACGTGCCTTTTTATAAAACCCTACTAGATACAGTAGGAATGCCCTATACTTACATAAAGAATGCAAAAGCTCCGATGCAGATGTATGGAATTGAAGGAAAAGGGGGGAGAATAAGAGAAGGGAATAAAGAAAAAAAAGTAAAAGGTAAACTGTGGTGGGTGCCTTATTAGGAATAAATGCACACCGCTAAGTCTATGTGTAATATACTTCTTTGCATGTCGTGCTCGGAAGGAGTGTAAAGGGGGCGGAGTTTAAGTACTTTAGTTGTAGTCCTAGTTAGTTTAGGTTACATGATCTGTTTACAACACGATCCCAGCACGATGCAGTCCGCGCCGCTAAAACTAAGCATCGTTGACTTTACCGCGCCACTTCTAAGGAAGGGGAATGTGTGTTTGGTGGTGAGGGGCAATTCCATTGGCGTCGTATCCTACGGACTTGCGGCGCAAACATATAAGGCCTACCCCTACAGCGATATCGTGAACTGTCGAAGAAGGCTCTTTAATTTAAAGCGATGCATTCGCGAAGACCGTCATCACGTTGGAAGTGTCATCTTGCGGAAACCACCGAGTTTTCCCACCGCAAGTGTACCGTGCGTAGCCACGTTGATAACGCAGTTTGATTACGGGTATGCATATGATAATGATGACGATGGAAAACTTAGATCGTATGTGACTACTTCAAGGGATACGCATTTCGCTTCAAACTTGAAGAATGATACAACTGAGGCGCGTGTTTTTAACTTTAAGAGATGTCTACACGAATTGGAACAGTTTGCCCTGGAGAAAGGAAATGAGAGCGTAAATATATACACCATACCCATTGGAATTGGGAGGTCTGGTCGCGCTGATAGTGTATGGATGTTACACTATTTCCCAGATTTGGTGAACTTGGGTAGGAGGTTGGCTGGTAAAGGTAAACAGATTATTTTGCTGGCAAGCGAAAAATGTCTGTTGCCTCCCGAATTGGATAACTTGGAAAGGTTTTCCTTTGTTGGATCTGAAGATTTTCCGCCTGGTTGCGATATTTTAATGTAATCTACTTATTTTCTTATTTATTAAATAAAAAAAAAATCTACTTTATCCAAATAAATTTGATATGTTATAAATAAAAATATTTACTGTGTAAGATCCATCCTTTTGTATTTTATATCTTCGAATTAAACGTTTTTCTCATTCTGAGAAAGAGAATAATTAGGTAATAGTGTTGATATTTAAATGTACTTGTTTTCTCACTTATCCTTGTAAATTTGTTCATATGTAAAAAAAAAAAAAAAAAAAAAAAACACCTGTGTAATGTTCACCACTTGTATTTTTTACCTTCGAGTTAAACGCTCTTCACATTCTGGGAAGGAGAATAATTATGTATTAGTAATGGTATTTAAATGTACTGGTTTTCTCATTTTATTCATGCAAATTTGTTTATATGTTAAGAACAAAAATATTACTGTGTAATGTTCACCCTTTTGTATTTTTATCTTCGAGTTGAATGTTCTTCTCATTTGCGAATGAGAATAATTATGTAATAGAAGCTTCTTTAATAAAAAAAAAAATCTTATGTTAATTTGGTTTAAATAACCCCGCCTCATCTTAACTACTTCAGTTGGACACTATGGCTGGATAAAGTCATATAGTAACTCTGATATCTCTCGGAAATAGGGATATATTCCCTACAAATAATGCAGGTAGCTTTACAAACAAGCCACAAAACAGTATAAAATTAGATCATAATTTGGAGCATGAAGTAGCCCTTGTTAATATCCATTACCCTAATGTAATTTATGGGCTTGTTAGTGGTGAACTTGATTCAGGGATAGAAATGATAATAACAAAGGTGCTGATATCCTTAGGTGGGGAACCCACCGTAACTTCAGCTACTGAGGAAATTTACAAACCACGAATAAGTATTCTATCCACTGATGCTGGGTATATGGTCCCCAGCATTAACGAAGATTTAACATACGCTTTGAGGAAGATCCTCCCACTCGGATTTTATCAAGAAAATATACCCACGGCGGGTCTCTTGGAATATGACTATCAAAGAAAGAGAGTGCTATTAAAGTTTACAAAGAGGCAGGAAACGGAAGAGGTAATTTATCGAAAAGGACCTATTCACGCCATAAAATTAAAATTTGGGAAAAGAATAGGAGCTACATTAGGATTCAATTCAGGCAAACCTTATCAAATTTTTTAAACAAATCCAGGTAATCCTCTAATCAACACTCATAATTTGCTCGCTCCTTTTCCCCCTTCCCCCACATCGGGGGTTGTCTTTGTCCTCGTTTATTCGGATATTGTTGAAAGGTCCTATTTTGGGGGTAAAAAGGTAAATATATTGGATACTTTTAGTATGTGGGGCAGTAAAACGAGAGGGTATCATACTTATGTGTATTACCCTTTAGGGACAAAAGAATTGGATTCAGTATCCATTCGCCTGATCGACCAAGAAGGAAGGGAGATACACTTTCGTGAGGATACCAGCACAATCTGCATCCTTCATATTAGACGAAAGCAGAAAATTACATAAAAGCTGCAACATCCCACACCAAACGTTTATTCAAGAGTGTGTCACCATGAGGGTAGCCTTTCTTTCCCCGTCTCCTGAGCAGTTTAGTATCATATTTGCTAGTCCCCCCATAAAACTCTTGCGTGGAGGGGCTTCAGTGGATATTGAGGTTTTTAGATCCCCAAGATGTTCCCAGCAAGGGAGTGGCCTTTTCAGTCTATTAGCTGGGCTCGCTAAAAGGGTTGCACCCTTTGTGGCAAAGGCGGTCCTGCCCTCGGCCCTTGAATTTGGGCAAAATGTCATGGGAGATTTACAACAGGGGAGAAGAGATTTCAAATCAACCCTTAAACAGAGGGGGTTGGAGGCGCTAAAATCAACAGGACGACGTATTGTTCCTGGCAAAGGGAAGAAAAGGAAAAATGTCAAAAGAAATGGGAAGAAAAGAGTAAATAAAAAGAAAATCTCATCACGTAGGAATATAGGATATAAAGGTTTAAAGGTTTAAAGGTCGCTCATGAATGGCAGAGGCAAGGGACAGTGACATTGCCCTAGCAATCAGGACAATGCCCTAGAGACTGACCATATATTATATGATCAGCGCCCAAGCCTCCTCTCCACCCAAGCTAGGACCAGGGAGGGCCAGGCAGTGGCTGCTAATGACTCAGCAGATAGACCAATAGGCTCCCCCAAAACCCCCCCAACCTTAGCTCACAAGGATGGTAAGGTTACAGCCACTAATGGCACTAACGAGTCTGAGCGGGACTCGAACCCCTAACTGCCAAACACCAGCCAGAGACGTTACCAATCAGGCCACAGCAATGTGATTTAGTTCTGGTAAATAGGCGTTAGTGTGAAGTCATTCAACATGGCATCGGCGGCACCGAGAATTGCGGGTCTCGTAGGGAGCGAACTCCCCACCGCAAAATACACCGCAGGGGTGGTGGATGCTTTTCCCAGACCTAATCGTTTACGAGTGGTGGAAGCTTCCGTGGTTGATCGGCAAACAAGTTCTATTCTACCAACAAATCTTACATCGGGGGGAGCAATAACTGATCGTTATCTCGAATTTCGTATCAATGGCGTAGAAGGAATATTAATGGATTTAGCCAGTTTGAGTATTGAACTACATTTAAAAGTCACGGCCCCTGATGGGAGCATGTTGGGGGATGATGTAAATGTTGTATTTGTCAATGGTTTGGCAAATACAATCTTCAAGTCGAGCCAGGTTTATATCGGCAAAAGGCTCGTAGAATCAAATCCTCATTTCAATTACTGGTCTTTCATAAAGTTATTAGCTACAGCAAAGTCTCACACTGTCAAAACAGTCGGACGGCTCGGATATGTTTTCCAAGATTACAAGGGAACATCAATTTCAAACGTTTTACCAGACGATTATCTTACAAAATGGAACAAAATGGAAAAAGAGTGGGTTGATAAAGGTGAAAGAGAAGGATTGCATCTTATTCATCCACTTATGCTCGATGTGGCTTCAGTAGATGAATATTTGATGGATAATATCGACGTTCGTATCAAGTTGGAATTAGCCCCAAATGCGTGGTTCCTTAATTCCACCGCACAGGCCGAAGAATTTCGATTTCATCTAGAAGAAGCCAGGCTCCATATTGATAAAATCATCCCACGCCCCCCATCTCTACTCGCCCTTCATCAGGCGCTTTCAAATCCCAACAGTACGGTGGAAATTGTCTTTAATAAAACACTTTACAGGACATACGCGCTAGCCCCTAATCAAACGCAGGCAACGTTGGATTTACCTTTTAATAAGGTTATACCAGAAAAGTTATACCTCACTATTGTTAATACGGAAAGTTTCATTGGTGTTCTGAATAGGAATCTCATTTATTTTGATCATAATAATCTTAAGCACATAGGGGTCACACTGAATGGTTCCAATTTGTGCGACATAAACAGTCAATTCCCCGAAAATTTTTCTCATCTTTACTACGAGACATTAAAATCTCTAGGCTTAACTTATGACCACCTAATTCATTATGAATGCTACAGCCATGGTCAGGCATTCATCGCGTTTAATTTCAAACCTGAAATGGAGTTGATGGACACGCTCGAAGTAGAGAAAAATGGGGATTTGAGAATCCATTTAACATTTGATAGGCAAGTCAACGAGAATAGAATTATTTTATTGTTTGGAGAAACCCAGAGAGTGATAACCATCGATCAAACCCGAAATGTATATTGCGATGTCAGGGCGTAATGAAATAAAAGTTTTCCTACCGCTTTTAAGCGTGCAAATGTTAGGCTCAGATTTTTTTCCCACTAAGTGCTATGTCTTTATTCACGCAATGTTATTTTGCATGCATGCTTCGTATAATAAAAGAAACTAAGTTGTAATACGTATTTTATTACCCATATATGCCAATGTAAGTGATTATTACCCATATATGTTAATGTAAGCGAAAGGCCTTAAAACATATGGACAGAGAGAGAGAGAGAGAGAGAGAGAGAGAGAGAGAGAGAGAGAGAGAGAGAGAGAGAGAGAGATTGAGAGAGAGAGAGATGACGGTGGAGGAGGCGTGTAAACTCGATTGCCTCACGTTGAGACACATCTATAGGCTTAAATTGAAAGGCTGTCACTATCTATAGGGTCCAGATAGAGAACTTCATGCCTGGTGGTGACCACACACAGGAAACGCCCCCCTCGATTGCCTCACGTTGGCACACAAGTGTGTGTGTGTGTCTCTTAAGATTAAAAAAAAATGCACAGAGAGATGGGTACTTTTCCATAGGCTTAAATTGAAAGGAATGTGGTTACGGGGGAGGAGAGCTTCGTCTGCATACAAATGCGTATATTATGATAAAAAAAAAAAAAAAAAAAAAAAAAAAAAAAAAAAAAAAAAAAAAAAAAACTGCGTGCTCGGTAGGAACAATGTCACTATCTAGGGGCATGGGTCATCCAGATAGAAAACGCCCCCCTAGGGAGGGGGAGGGAGGGAGAAAGAAGGGTGCATCATTCAAGATAGACAACTCTAAGCCTGCCGATGACCATAGACATAGAAAACGCCCCCTGTGGGGGGGGGGGGGGGGTTGGTAGTAGCTTGGGGGAAGGGGGGGGGGTTTGTTTGTAAACATAACCTTACATTTAAATCCCCAAACGGACTGAGCAATCCTGACAATGGCCTCAAAAAGTGAGTAATCCTGACAATGCCCCCAAAAAAGGGGAAGGGAAGGGGTTGTTTGTAAAGAAAACCTTACGTATAAATCCCCAATCGGACTGAACAATCCTGACAAGGTGAGCAATCTTGACATTGACCTCAAAAAGTGAGTAACTGAGGCATGAAAAAGTGAGTAATTGAGGCATGAAAAAGTGAGTAACTGAGGCATGAAAAATTGAGTAACTGAGGCATGTTTACTACTACTAAGATAATATATATCATAACAAGTCATTTGAGATTGAAAACGATATTTACAGTGTGTTATACTAAGCTGCTTTCCTCTGCAAGCAAAAAATAAGCGCATAATGACTATTGCAGTAGCAAAATACGTACCTCTCATTTATTAAATATGTTTACTGTATTTGCTTGAGTTGTACGCTAGGCGATAGAATTCTCCAATTTGCAACCTGATGTCTTTCTATATCTTTTATAAACTTTACTCAGGCTACATATTATTATTATTATTATTATTATTATTATTATTATTATCATTATTATTATTATTATTATTATTATTATTATTATTATTATTATTATTATTATTATTATTAGCTAATTTATACTATCAGTTAGAAAAGCAGGGTGCTCTAAGGCAAAATAGATCCTACATTGAAAATAGCTCATTGAGGAAAGGAAATAAGGAAACAGAAAGAATAGTGTGCCTGGATGTACTCTCAAGCATGAGAACTCTAACTCAAGACTGAAGAATACCATGGTACAGAGGCTATGGCACCCCCAAGGCTAGAGAATAATGATTTGATTTTTGGGTGTCCTTCTAGAAGAGCCCTGCTTAACATAGCTAAAAATTCCCGTCTACCCCTACAATGATAACTATAGCTACTGAACAATTATGGTGCAGTAATTAACACCTCGAGTTAAAAAGAAATTTTCAGTTATTTTAGTGTTGTCAGGTATATGAGTAAAGGATGTGTAAAGAATAGGGGAGACTAATAGGTGTATGTGTATTCAAAGGAAAAAAAAATGAGCCTTAACGAGAGAGGGATCCAATGTAGAATTATTATGGCAGTCAAAGTACCAAATAACTCTATATTGGTAGTATCTCAACGGGTTGCTGGTACCTTGGCCAACCTACTACCTATGATATATTTATATTTTCTTATATAATTCAAGCAACAACAAAAAAATGTGATATGTATAAAAAACCATTGAAATGGCAAAGAAGAAAAAGTTTAGGTAATCAGATAGAGAAAGTATTATTTCCAGAATCATTATATTCAAAATCATTCTAAAAAACAAAACATCCAGTGATATACGGAAAAAAGCTTTATATCATAAGCAAATCACCTGTATATTCCAGTCTAATGACACATTGTAATGTATTTAATCCGTTATGTAAATTACAAACTTTGCATTTTGAAGTCCGTTTAAAAAATGAATATCATACATTTGCACAGAGTGACACTAAAACACATTTATGCCTTTTTTCTCTCTCTCGTTCAAATGCGTAGCCAAAAGCACCATTTGGGTCACTCTGCATGAATATTAAATGCTGGAAACATTTTGTTGAAACTGAAACTATCTTTTCGTAATGTCCTTCCGCACAATTACAAAGGTTCACTTCATTTTCAATTTTGTTTAGACACTTTGTCTGGTTTCATCACGGAATTTAGCTAAGAAAGATTGTGCGTTTTTAAGGTTTGTAATATCATCTCTGTTTAAAAAAAAAAATGTGACATAGTAGAATATGAATTATGAAATAATCAGTTTAAAAATGCCACGAATTATAAGTGAATATTGGATTTATATTGTTAGTAATTTGAAGATAGCTTTAATAAAATCATTTAATGTTTTAGGGATTATAAGTTAATGAGCCAAAGAATATAGGTGATAGGGGCTTTCTTAGGTTGGCAATTATAGAAATGATTTTGAAGATTTGAATTAATGGTTACAAAATAGAACAATAACAAACCACTTTTAATAAACAATGGACTAAAATGATTAAGCCATTCTGAGGTTTTTATTTTTGTCAACTAAATTTGAAGAATAAGATAGAATAATAGAATATGAATTCACATTTTTATAGGTAGCCATAGGCTTCCTAGAAGGTTACTGCTTTTCACTTTTTTTTTTTTTTTTTTTTTTTTAAGCAATTATGTTCGGTGAGGAATATTTTAAAAATCTTTTGCATCATATATGAAGCAATTTCCAGAATGCGACTTGATGAAAAAAGCAAGTCGAATATTATTATTATTATTATTATTATTATTATTATTATTATTATTATTATTATTATTATTATTATTATTATTATTATTATTATTATTATTATTAATAATAATTTCTAAGCTACAACCCTAATTGGAAAAGCACGATGGTATAAGCCAGGGGCCCCAATAGGGAAAATATCCCAGTGAGGAAAGAAAACAAGGGAAAATAAAATATTTTAAAAACCATAACAACATTAAAATAAATATTTCATATCTAAACTTTAAATAATTTAACAACACAAGAGGAAGAGAAATTTGATAGAATGGTGTGCCCGAGTGTACCCTCAAACAAGACAACTGTAAACCCAAGACAGTGGAAGACCATGGTACAGAGGCTATGGCACTACCGAAGAGAACAATGGTTTGATTTTGGAGTGTCCTTCTCCTAGAAGAGCTGCTTACCATCGCTAAAGAGTCTCTTTTACCCTTACAAAGAGGAAAGTAACCACGGGACAATTACAGTGTAGTAGTTAACCCCTTGGGGTAAAAAGAATTGTTTGGTAATCTCAGTGTTGTCAGGTGTACGAAGACAAAGGAGAATATGTAAAGAATAGGCCAGAGTATTTGATGTATGAGTAGGCAAACGGACAGTGAATCGTAACAAGAGAGAGGGATCCAGTTTGTACTGTCTGGCCAGTCAAGGAATCCATAAATCTCTAGTGGTAGTATCTTAACGGGTGGCTGGTGCCCTGGTCAACCTACAACTATTAAGTTTAAGTAGAATGTCCGCCTATTGGACTCTTCAACTTTCCGATCAATCTGTTCTTCATCATCCTCAACTTTTTAGTATCTAAAGATATTGCATCGTTTATCAAAGTTATCTCATTTCCTCTTCTTTTTGTTATTCTTTTACTCAACACTTCAGCGTCTGAAGATCTTTCATATCTCGTCTTTCATCGAATTGTATGATTAACATTCAAACAAAGGTCGATCTAGTGTTGCTATGGCCTGATTGGTAGCGTCTCTGCCTAGTGCTTGCCAGTCAGGGGTCCGAGTCCCGCTCACACTCGTTAGTGTCATTAGTGCCTGCATCCTTGCCATCCTTGTGAGCTAAAGTTAGGGAGTTTGGGGGAGTTTATAGTTCTATCTGCCGAGTCATCAGCAGTCACTGCCTGGCCTTCCCTGGTCCTAGCTTGGGTGTAGAGGAGGCTTGGTCGCTGATCATATATTATATGGTCAATCTCTAGAGTGTTGTCCTGCTTGCTAGGGCAATGTCACTGCCATTCATGGGCGACCTTTAAATCTCCAAACTGACAATATCTTAGGTTGATTGAGAGTCGGATTTTAAATTATCCGGTATTAAAAGAAATGATTCATATTTGGCTTTCTTGAACTTATTTTTTTCATGGCCTTGGAAACAATGCCACTATTGCAGTGTTTCTTCCCCTAGGTCAATGAGGGGTTCAGTAAGCAAGAGGGGTTGAATGGTGTCTGTAGTCCGGAGGGTGCCATTTTCTTGGTGGTTAAGAATTTAGTCAATCAGCAGTTTAACTTCCAGCCTCATGTCCGTAGGTTTAGGGGCGAGTATGAAGTGGAAGTTCAGGCCTTTCTTCAGTATCTCGTCTCGGGTCGACGAAGGGGAGAAAGTTGAAATATTGATGTTGTCCTGTTTCTTTTCCGATATGCGAGTCTTGCTTCCATTGATGGAAATCAGCTTTTTAGAAGTGGTTTTCATTTTCGTGGAGGGCGTGGAAAATGTTGTTTAGGAAGGGTAAGTTCGGGGGGTGGTTGACCTCGTCCTCGTCAGCATGGGAGTCACATTCGGTGTCAGATTTTTCTTTATGTTATTGTTATTATTATTATCATTATTATTATTATTATTTTGTTGTTGTTGTTGTTGTTGTGTTGTTTTTGTGGTTTTTGCTGTTGTTATTGTTTTTATTAATGCTGTGATTATTACTATTATTATTAATGTTATCAATATAATTATTACTCGTTGTAATATTTTTTTTTACTTTTCTTGTTATTAATTTTGTTATTAATATTTCTATTATTGTTGTTATCAATGTTTTATTACAATTATTAATATTATTGTAGTTATTAGTGTCGCTATTAATATTATAATCGTTATTATTGTTGTTATTGATATTATCATTGATGGTGTAGTTATTCTTAATGTTGTTAGTGTTGTAAATGTTATCATTCAAATATGATCACAAGTTGACATTTTCCTGGCATCTTAGTTTGTCTTTATATTGTATAGTCGTGACCAAGAATAGATAAACAATTATATCCTATGGAACTGGAAAATGAATAACACTGCATTCATATATGAGTTATATCTTATAGAATGACCCTAGCGG
>NC_090734.1:97924441-97926941 GCF_036898095.1 Palaemon carinicauda
AGATAGAACTATTACTTTGTTTTATGGCCATCTAAACAAAATGTCTTTTAGGTAGCTTTTTATGAAAAAAAAAATCTTTGAAGGACTTCTTTATGAAAAGCTTAGAGTAATTGCTCCATTTTTTATTTTGTATATATTTTGAATATATACCAAATGTACGCTGACATCACGAACTTCTCTTTGGTTGACTATGTTGACGATGTCTGTTCCAGGTCGTTTAGTACCTCCTCAACCAACTCCTCCTTCTCTGGTTGTGCAACATATCTTGCTATTTTTTTTTTTACTTTCCCAGCATTTGAACGACCTTATAACTACAGTACAAAAAGAAGAGAACTGCAGGAATGCATAATTTTGGAGTAATGGAGAGAATGCTCTTGCAAACAAATACCAAAGAGAATAAACTCCTGCCAGAAGTCGTTGCACAATTTGAAATTACAGATTTCGTATGTACTGATGAAATCGAAAACTAGAAATTTTAGCTGAAGTACAATACTCGTAAAGTAGAATCGTGGACAATCTGGCTTTATCGTCTCATTTAGCTTTCTTAACGTAGTTCACTTTCTTCTGCTTTCTATATATACGCCATATAGGCAGCTTTTGCACATCTGACATAAACTGCAAGCTATCACCTTGTAGGCTAGACATGTCTTCTCCATATGTGAAACAGATAAACGAATCTACTGTTGCAGGATTAGCTATTTCTGCTTCTGAATTAGCACCATTCCAACTTTGGTATTTCAAGAAATTCGATTGGGTTTGCTTGGCAATTTCAAATAGTGGCTAATCAACCACTAGAACTAGGGCTATGTCCATGGACAGGTCTGAGGAACTTTGGCTGTTCTTGCAATATCCATGGCAGCTCGAATAAGCAACCACTTGAAAAAGAGGCAACATTGATGAAAAATTTATCTCAAAGAGGGCTTGTCACTTTTGAGAAGCATGATGTACTGCCTAAGATATGGATACAGCATTTTCGCTTCTGTCCGACAGACTGACTTTCTCAAGCCATTCAAACTCAAAGGAAATATGCTTAGAAAGCACCACTTGTTTGTGTCCTGTACTTACACTGTATGAAGGGAGGGAATTCTCATGTTTAAATTGAGCAGGGGATAAATTAAGAAAGATAATTTTTTTTTCTTTTTTATCACTTAGTCCAACTTTGGATGATTTAAGCCATGTTTCTGTCCTCATCCTATCTATCAGCGTGGGTTGGGATGCTGAAAAAAAAAATGGCCTTCCTATGGAAAGATGTTTGTGCAGTAGTGGAACTTGAATTATGGTCCTGATTGTCAATAGCACAAGTTGTAAAGGGCCCTTTTATTAGTGAACTGAAACAAACTACTTCTTCCTTCACAACGCATGCTACAGCTGCTTCTTCCAACCCTTTAGTCAATTCCAGAACCCAATTATAGCTAATTTTGATTCCGTGTTGATGAATTAATGGATGCTTTCTGGTATTTGCAAAGGGCAGAAGACCAAGGTACTGTATATTTGAAATGGAGGTTTTCTTGACTTGGAATGGAATGCCCGGTAAAAGTTGAAAAAGCAGGACTCTCTTGACAGTTGATCTAATATTAGCACAACATTAAAATTAGATCAGAAGATGATGTTCCATATTTGAACGGGGATATTGTATCACCATCATTTTGCAGCACATTTACATATTCCAATAAACTTTGTGGTACGGATTCTCCTCTAGTGTCTTCTGTTAAGTTTCTATCAAGTTCTTTTTTCTGTTCGAGCATCTACTTCCCTCAATATCTTGGCTGTTTTGCCTGCAATTAGTACAATATTCTAATCACATTACGGGGTTAGGGCTTCTTCCACTTTCTCCTTACAGGTAAGAAAAATTTTTCTTCCCTTTTTGAGGGCCTCCAGTTCTGGATTACAGTTAAGTATCTGTTCTTTAAACCATGTTCAGTGCACCAAGGAAGCATCAATATTAAGCTGTTCCAGTCTTTCTTCGTACAAATCATAAAGTTCTGCAATCATAAAATAGCAGCACCCATCTGTAGTTAACTGCTTATCTCTTATGTACATTTCAAGTTCAACAAAAGCATTGGCATATGGCTCTTCGCTGTACTGTGCATAATCATAGCCAATTATTTGGTAATTTAACCATGCTCGTTCATTGTTTTACACGCTTTTCAGAGATGGGTGATACATATGGCTCTGGGAAACAAGATCTTCAACACTCAGATTAGCCATAATTTTCTCATCAAGTAGGTTGATGGCACCTCGTTGCAGATTTTCCTGTAAAGTCAATATCATGACCAATTGTACATCTTTGATTGGTGTTGGTTTCTCAGAAACGAAAAGGATTCTTTCCCGTTCAGTTTTAGTTTCTTCTGCATCTTACTGATGAGCATCATCTTCTTCTTTTGTCTTACACAATGACTTCCTTTTACTTCCTAGTTTTGTGGTGCTGAAATTTAGCATACTTTGTTATTTTTAAAGATCTGTATACTTCCATCACCTTTATCAAGCCTTTTAGGATGAA
>NC_090734.1:97934441-97949247 GCF_036898095.1 Palaemon carinicauda
GATAATCAGGTAACAATGTTCTTGTGATGTGTGTAGGGGGCGTATAACATCAATGCGAATGTGTGCAAAATGACGCTGTGATTGAGGAAAGGTGCCCACTCCTGAATCCATGTGTCGATTACTTTGGAAGTTTGGCAAGAAGTACAGGAGCGTACCCAATCCTTAGCATCGTTAGAAATGCCATGCCAAATGAACTTCGTCTTCAGCAGCTGTGCAGTAGAACGGCACGAGGGATGTGAAAGGCCGTGAATGAAATCAAACACCTACTGGCGCATGGGAGCAGGAATCCAAGGTCACAGTCTACCAGTACTGATGTCACAGAGGAGAGTGGTGTTGAAGTCTTCGAGGGGGAAGTCTTCTCAACGGAGGGATGTGCAGGATGTCCTACATGCTTGATACTCTGAATAGCCGTTGGGCTTAAGCCAAGGTGTTGTAATCCAATCCCAGTTGAACGGCAGCCAACATGTTTCTTGACAGTGCATTGGCAACGTGATTCATTATCCCAGGGAAATATTGAAGGGTGCAATTGTATTCAGCCACAGCGGAGAGATGTCAGCGTTGACGGGTGGACCAGGCGTCAAACTGTCGAGTGAAGGCATGCACAAGAGTCATGTGGTCTGTGTGAATGACGAAGAGCGTACCTTCTAAGAAAAGGCGAAAATGACGGACAGCCTAGTGCACCGCCAGCAATTCGCAATCGAAGGTAGAATAACCCAATTATGCCTTGGACAGTTTGCTGCTGAAGAAGGCCAAAGGGCAGGGTGAGATGTTGTCCACCTTCTCGTGCAGTGCACCAATAGCGACGTCGCTGGCATCAGTGGAGAGAAGGAGAGGGGCAAGTGGGATAGTAAGAGTAAGAGCTGCAGCGGTTGATAGGGCCTTCTTTGCATTGCAGAAGGCCGCTTCTTGAAGGGGACCCCACTTCAGGTCCTTTGGCTTGCCCTTGAGGGAGTCTTAGAGGGGAGCAAGAGTGGTGGCAATGGCTGGCAGAAAACGATGATAATATTTGATCAAGCCCAAGAATTCCTACAGAGCTTTGACTGATGGTCGAGGGCCCAGGGAAGTCCTGAACGGCTGCTACGTTCTCAGGGAGGGGATGGACTCCTTAAGGAATGATGCAGTGCCCTAAAAACGACACCTCGTCGGCGCCAAAGGTCTACTTGTCGTTCCGGACTACAAGGCTGTTTCGTTGCAGGCGGTCGAGCATGATGCACAGGAGACAGAGGTGTTCCTCTTTTGAGGAAGAGAACGCAAGTATGTCATCCACATAACATACACAGAAGGGTAGGTCCCCTAAGATGCCATCCATGAGACGTTGAAACGTTGCCCCAGCATTACGAAGGCCAAAACATGAGTAATTGAAGGTGTATATACCAAATGGAGGGGTGATGGCGGTCTTGGGGATGTCTTCTTGGTTCATAGGCACCGGATAATACCCCTTCAGGAGGTCGAGCGTGAAGAAAACCTTCGCTTTGTGCAGGTAGGAGGTCACGTCGGTGATGTTTGGGAGGGGGTAGTGATTCGGTTCTGTTTGCATGTCCAGGCTCCTGTAATCCCCGGAGGGATGGAGGTAGCCGTCTTTCTTCAGAACGATGTGTAAGGGTGACGACCATGGGCTTGACGCCTTTTGGCAAAGGCCCATTTCCTCCATTTCGGGGAACGTCTGTTTGGCGGCTGTCAATCCTTCTAGTACCAGGTGTCTGAATTTTGCGAAGATTGTAGGTCCCGTCATCTTGATATGGTGATAAATATTGTTCTCGGCAGGAGCCGTCGGCCATTTGTCGAAGTTCTGGACGGAAAACTTCCGGGTATGACGCGAGGAGGTGGCCATAGGCATCCGTGGGTGCGCTGATGTGGAGAGCGAGGTTGGAGGGGCCGGGTTGAAGAGGTGTCGAGAAGTAGGAGTTCTGCGTTGACCAATCATCGGTGGGCGACATCGACCAGAAAGTGGAAATGAGAGAGGAACTGTGCCCCGAGGATTGGCAATATGACGTCAGCAACTAGAAACTTCCAATTAAATTTACCATTTCCAAACGATTATGTGAGATTCTCATAATTGTGGGTGGGTATCGCAGATCCATTGGCAGCTACCAAGTGGACGTCGGCCAACGTAGAGAGACTACTTCGTGTCCCGAAGAGTTCCCTTGGCAAAAGAGAATGACAAGCATCTGTGTCTACCAAAAACACCCGTTTCTGCATCATGTAAAAACAAAAGATTAGAAACACGGGAAACCACCACCATGAGCGATAGCCTACTTATATGTTTTTTGACCACTGACAATCCTTGGCACATTTCTTCGCGGTTGCCCCGAATCTGTTGTAGTAGTAGCGAAACTGTGGCGGATGGGAGGCAGTAAGTGGCTGTAGAAGTTGTTGGTTGGGGCAAGGGTGAGTGGTGGGTGGTGGGTGGTATGTGTCACCGCTTCGGCACTTCATGGGGTAGGCGTGTATGTCCTACGGCATTCACGTCAGCTTTGGTTGACGTTGAATGGTCGTTTTCTTCATCAGGAGTGGATGCGTTGATGGAGGTCTTTAAGGACGTGAAGTGGCCGTCCATAAGGGCATCGGCTTTGGTCATCAAGTACTTTATGGGTGACTATCAAAATTGAGTATGACAGCGCTTACAGGTTCGGGTAAACAGCTTATCCAAAGGGCACGAAGTAGGTTCACCTCACGAGGAGAGCCGTCTGCGGCAGGTTGCAGGCGAGCGATACTGATCATTTCCCTGAGAGCGAGCGAAGCCCTTTGGTCTCCCAATGGTTGTTGATAGGGCTGAGAAAGCTTTGCTATACGGGCGGCTGGCGACGGGGAGTACTGCTGCAGAAGGTATGTTTTGAGGGTGTCATACGCTATTGGGGTGTCTCCTTTTTCACAATGCCAGTCGGATATTTCTAAGAAGGTGTCCTCGGGTATCACCGCAAGAACATAATCTGCTTTGGTGGTTGAGCGAGTCACGCCCTTGATGCAAACTGGACTTATGCGCACTGAAACCACGCAAACTCCTTTCCGTTGGCGAACGACGAAAATTTCAATGGGGCAGCAGTAGCGCCAACTTCCGTTGAGTCTGCCATAGTACCAACAACAGAGAGGCGAGGGTGGGTGGAAGGCGGGAGGAGCGAGTCGACCTCCGGGGTCATCAATTTGACGAGCCGAGAGAAGGTTGTGACTCAAAGGCAGGATTAAAGCAACTGATTAACTTTATAACAGAACACTTGCTTTTATATACATACTGAAAGGCAACAGGAAATTTTCTGTTCAACCGACACAGTACCTGATAAAAGTTAATGGTAAAAAAAACAGATATGTTATTTCAGGTTCTTGTCAGTGCGAGGGGAGAGCGAAGATACAATCATATTATATACACAAAATGAAATATCCTTACTATGTACCATTGTGTTACACGCGGTTGGTAAAAATTTGTTGCGTGGATCACATTATTTGCACTTTTCTCTTAGCACCCCACTCCTTTTCCCTTAGCACCCTGCTCCTCCAATAAGATAATTTGTCAAAGTTGAGTTAGGTTAGGTTGAGCCAATGAAATCGCTAACCAGATTGAGCAAAAAAAAAAAAGTATAAAGTAATTCTGCTGGAAGTTATGGTGAAAAAAATTATGAGAACATCATTAAGAAAAGATGGTCAATAATTCTCTAAACCTAAAAGAGATATTGGTCTTCCTTTCTCTAATGATGTGTTCATCATTTTCTAATGATGTATTAATTTTCTAATGATGTATTAATTTTCTAATGATGTATCCATCATTTTATAAAGATGTATTCATTATTTTCTAATAATGCATTCATCATTCTTCTTAAAGTTTAAGGAGATTTGGTCGAGAAATCATTTATCTTTATCTTATAAACAAAGTGGAAGAATTAATCCAGCTATCAATTAGACAACTGCAATAACACAGTGGTAAAGTTAATAAATTTATGCTAACGAACTTTCTATAAAAAGTAATGTTAAGATGAAATTAGAGCCATTATAAACAGTGGGCTAAAGACCACAAGACCTTATCAACCTTAAAGACAATGTGAAGTAGATTGCAAATCCACAATTCTTGACTGACATAAAAAGAAGATCAAATTATCGGCGACGTAGTTGGGGATGAAGGAAAACAGAGACCAACGAATTCGTGTCGAAGGGAAGAAACAAAGGTCAAAACTCAAACAGAAGTTGAATTCTAATGTTTGTAAAACCTAGTTGAATCACGGCAAAAGAACATTCAATGTAAATAAACGAAGGAGCATGTTTCAAGTAGTATTTGGTTTATATCATTTTTTTCTATATGGTTAACGAGCAATTCTGAGACCTTGTTACAAATCATGCTACAATTATTATCGTTATTAATTTTGTTGTTGTTGCAAGAACAGGGTTAAATATGAAAGTAAACTATCAATTAATACGAAAAATTATAGGAGTAAGGATTATGTCTGTAATACAGTCCCACATCCTGGCAAGGATATTTATAGCTACCACAAGTAGAGGAATCCCCTAAGAACTACAAATCCCTCAGTAATGGCATCATATATATAAGTGACTTTCAACTAAAGCCATACACAGTGATTCTGGATGCATTCTCTTCTTTCTAGAACAATCATTATAACACTCAAACTTCCCTTCGCTTGCACACACGCAAACATACACACTCATAAGTTTGAAATTTATTTAATCTTCCAAACAGTGAAGTTAAGCAACCCTGACTGTGCTTTACTTGGGAGGGTGAAGACAAAAGCTTATAATAATAATAATAATAATAATAATAATAATAATAATAATAATAATAATAATAATAATAATAATAATAATAATAATAATAATAATAATAATAATAGTAATAATAATAAAAGACAAAGAAGACTTCTAGTATTTCACCCACCTGTGTTGAGGGGAAAAGGTTGAATTAGGACATGTGTACATGCATATGTATATTTATTTATATATATATATATATATATATATATATATATATATATATATATATATATATATATATATATATATATATATATATATATATATATATATATATATATATGTATATATATATATATATATATATATATATATATATATATATATATATATATATATATATATATATATATATATATATACATATATATATATATATATATATATATATATATATATATATATATATATATATATATATATATATATATATATATATATATATATATATATACATACATATACTTTATATATATATATATATATATATATATATATATATATATATATATATATATATATATATATATATATATACATGCGCGTAAAAATCACTAGGAAACGTGTTACTCAGATGCAAAGGGACCACAGGGAAAATGAAAATAGGAAATATTAGATGAAATCCGGACTTGTTTCGTGTTTTTTTTTTTTTTAGAGGAGCTTGAAAATCAATATTCCTCGATTCATCATTTCCTACTTCACGCCCCATAGTCCTCAACCATGTAGGCCTGGGTCTTCCAACACTTCTACCGTTTGACGAGATAAAGAGAAACGTATAAGAAAAACATAGAAATGTAATTTAGACTAAAAACCGAAATTCGTTTGAAAAGCTGGCAAGAAAAAAAAGAGGCATTTTGAAGCCTCAACACCAACGGATTTGATAGATACGAAAGACTCCGGGATCTCTGCTATGAAAAAAAAAAAAAAAAAAAAAAAAAAAAAAAAAAAAAAAAAAAAAAAACATGACAGGAAGACCAATTTATCAATAGAAAGAAGCTTGTGGACTGCAATCGTTATTTAATTAAGATGGTGTGGTTAACCTGTCAAATAAAATTTTATTGATAAGAATATGAAGTGTGCCTTGGGATACGGTTTAAATTTCTCCATGACATCAAGTATAGTGAGTAGTGTAGAAATTACTAAAAAAAGGAGTCTGGAATCGGGAAAAATTCAATGATATTCCGGTTGGAGACAGACATGATTATATACAGCAATGTGATAGAACTAGTGATTCCAAATTACCCCAAAAGAAACGTTAAAGCAATTGCCGAGTGAAAGGAAGATGTTAATATGAAACTGATAAAAACTGTTAAATTTTGAGTACTTGTAATCTTGGATAAAAATTATTATATAGGAAAAATGGAAAACCTCTTGAGTAATGAAAGTGCATACATGGAATTAAGAATAAATCCTATTGAGTCTGTGAATAGTAATAACAACAAAATAGTGAAAGAATTCCTAAAAGGGAATGCAGATCTGATAAGAATGGTTTGTAAAACTCACCAACGTTACCATATATGTATGGGACTATTAAAAGCCATAAGCCAAATTATCGAGCTAGGCCAAAAATTAGTTATGTAGCTTCAGCAGCATATAAGATTATCAAAGTACCTTGTGAATATCATCAACACTTTAGTTGGCACCATTTCAGTTTCAAATATAGATAAAAATAAATGTAGAGTTTACTATGAACATAAATAATGTACGGATGAACTGTACCTGTAGCCTTGTCAGTTTTGATGTAGTCTTATTGTTCACTAAAGTACCTATTGATGACGTGTTGGAATTTCTATCTGAAACCTTAGATAAGAGGCTATTGAATAGAATTAATAAAACTCTGTATAAAAATTTTTAATTTTAAATTCAATGGGAAATTTTATGTACAAACCTTTAATATGGCCATGGGAAACCCCTTATCTCCAGTACTTGGCCATTTATATATTGAATTATTTTTTAAGTAGAATCTTAAATAACATAATGCCTAATAATGTAAAATGGTATATATATATATATATATATATATATATATATATATATATATATATATATATATATATATATATATATATATATATATATATATATATATATATATATATATATATATATATATATATATATGTATATATGAATCTTTGGTGTTTTAAACTTTATTTTCGTAATGTGGAAATTATATGGGATCTTTATCACATCATCCACTTTGCAGCAATTATTTTTCCTCTCAATGATGTCTCCAAGTACTTCTTTTCGTATTCCTCCGATGTTCCGTCCATTCTCATTAGATTTGTTAAGCAATTGCAAATACCTGCTGATCAACTGGTAGAGCTAGGATTTGCTCAGTATTTAGAAACTGTGTCGCTGCTCTTGGTATTAGTCCTGGAGCCAAGGGGTGTTTGCATCCATTTTATGTCCACAAAATTACCCACCTGATTTTGATAGCGGACCACCTTGGACACATTTTTAGCGAGGGTGTTTGTTCTAAAACCCGGCAGTAATGCAGATATTCAGTAGTTTGTTAGAAATGCTCTGATGCAAAATCGCTCCAAAAGTTAGGGGTACGGGAAATTAAAATTAACACAACATTGCACACAATTAACCTATGGTTTTGTGTTGGTGCTTAAATTGAAGCTAGTTTAGTTATCTACAACATGAAAACAAGTTCAAGGTCTTCAGATGAAAGTCAAGGTCACCAGAGGTCAAAGTATGACGTAATTTTACTTATGCTTGAAATTAAGACTTTCTTTCATTTGAAGGCCAACAAAAAAACGCATGATGATATAACTGTTTATTTGAATGCACATCTGAATACCATACAATATTAGGTAATTGAAGTCTCTAATACAAATAGTAGTCCTTTGAGGTTGAGTTGAAAATAGCGAAAATCGGCAACTTTTGCCAATTACATACATGCAAAAGACAGACATACGGCAATGCACAGGAACATCATTTAACATAACAGATATGATAAGAAGGGTACAAAAATCATTTTCCATCAACCTTTACACCAACATTTTAGAAGCATATCAGTTGCATGCAGGAAACCTATTTACTAGTGAAACGATTCTATGATACCGGATTTCTACAGCCTGTGTTGTTTGACTGGCAGCTGCATTAGGGGCAACATGTAATGTGATTTTGTCTGCAAGGACAGCGCTGGGTAGCACAGGCAGAACATTTGCATGGGAGTGGAAAATCATTTGGAAGTAATATCTGCATTCTCTCGGGCAGCAGAGCACAGTAATCCTGATAGAAGCCAAACTCGCACGGGTTTAGTTCTGCATTGTCAAGGCAGTGTAACTGCAAGTATGTCCCATAGAACGCTCGAAGTATGTGTCCTTTAACTGAGCGACTAGTTGGAGGAAGGTCTAATATGGTGTTCTTGCTGTGATGGTAGAGATGATGCCTCAGCTGGTCCATTGATTTACACGGTGTTCCAGATTTGAAGACGTTCACAAGATACTCTTCAACTGCCGCAAAGTCATTATTGGTTGGATCCTTCCCAAATTCACAGAGATATTGAGCAGGCTTTGCTTTCAAACCAGAAAATTTAGTTCCAAATTTGCTTGATGAATCACAACCAGTAAGGTGATGGAGTGGTAGTATGACTTTGCGGATCTCAGGGTCCATCTTCTCTGCCAAGGTATGCAGTGGTATGTGTCTGGTTGCATTTCCCACACCTGCTCTTATCCTTGAGGCCATAAGCTCTCAAGAGATTCCAGTAATGAAGTTCAAGTACCAGGACATCTGTGTCATTTGACAATAAGATGATTCTTGAAGCTCCACCCTTGACAGCATGCAGGGCATGTGGGATCATTCTCACGTCGGCCCCTTCAATTCTGTGATTTAGTTCAGGTAGTTGGATGCTGATATCATTAAAAACACCTCTACATGGTTTGGTTTCACTAAGTCCAAATGCACTCACCACTATGTCTGCTGTTTGCATTGGGTTCTCCAAAATGTGCTCCCGAATTAACCTTTGGAGCTTTGCTTTGTTCATAGATGAAGCCCAGAATGATTTCATGGTGACTGGTAATGGTGTTCCAGGTGACATATCATTCAGGTCAATTGGACCTGAGTTTGGGACATATTTGGTTTACTATTCCCTAATGTACCAGCTGGTTTGTCCTGCAATAGGATAGACACAGTGTCATGACTTCCACCAATTCCAGACAAAGTGTTTTCTTCATGATCAAAGTTGTCAAATGCGCCAATAGTAAATCTACTTCGATCAAACTGACTGGGAAGAGGGACCTGACCCCGATTCGATTCAGTGATATATGAAGCCATATCACAATGATAGCGAAGAACCTCATCATAACTGGTTGCAAGTCCAAACCGATTGAAACTTGAGATGAGAGTTTTTGACCTGCAAGCATTGTATATTGCTTCTGAGTTCAGCATGTGCAGAGGAGTGCGCTTTCTACCATTGTTCACTATGTAAAACATGACCTGATAAACAGAGAGTATTTTTCTCATTTTTCCATGAGAAATGTCACAGTCATCCAGGTTTTTATGGTGTGAGTTGTAATGGTCATTTTAATTGCACTTCACATCAAAGTCAAACAATGTTGAGAACACTTCGGCAACTTCATCTGGAATTGCTATGTCTCTGTACGCTTTCTCAAGTTCATTGGCGTCACAAAATTTGTCATTGAGCTCAAAGTCCTCTTTCAAGAAACAATTCCTTAACAATAAACCACACTGTTTTAGTATATCTGAAGACATTTCCCTATCAGAGTGTTGTGGCATACTATCTACAGCACTATTCTTGAAGAAGATTGTAGGGGCCTTTGCACTTTGAGGGGTGAAGAATGACACATCATTACTGCACATATTTAGCAAATACAGTTTCACATCCCTGTTTCTGAAGGCAGTGACATCTTGATCACCACTCTGTACCACTTTATTGCAACTATCAGATTCATATGACAAGTTGTTGCACCTCCCAGAGTTCAAACCTGGTTCAATGTTCTTCATTACATCTGCAAATATATCCAGCTTCTTTTGACCAATGGACGGCAACGCAGACTTGGAGGACTGCCTTTCTCCTTTCAAGATATGTTTGGGAATGCAGTCATTGTGACAGTACAAATCTGCCCCAAACACAGCATCTGGATCTTGCAAGTCACTGGTTCGCGTGTATACTTCATCCTGAAGAGACAGTGCAGCTCTCAGGAAGGACTTTGCACGGCCTTCCTCCGAGATTCGCCACTTCTTGTATACATTGTTGTGTTTTACATGGCCACATATGAAGCACGGCTTGGAGAAGATGTCAACATTTTCTGCATGTGATGCTGGATCCCGTGCTGCAGTTGAGAAACGTCTCCTCATCTGACCACCAGATGAGGTACTCTGCTGTGCACCTGCGTCAGATGTTGCTGCCAGCTGCAATCTCTCAAGATTCCTTTTGTGTGTGTACTGTTTGTAGCAATCATTATTAACATGGTAGACAAACTTCGCCTGATCAACATGATTCAGTCTCTCTAACACACAGTCCCCTCTAATGCCAGCAGCTTGGATTACTGCTAATCTGCCATTCTCTGTCCCTGATGTATTAAGGTTGGGTTCATCTCTTTGGCATATGATGCACCTCTCAGGATCAGTGGATTGGCTAGGTATCGGTGAAGCTGTTCGTCTCCGTTTTCTTGGGATATTCGCCATACTTGATGATGTCCCTATGTACTCGTCGGTCCTGAAAAGAAAAAAAAAGAGCATTAACCCTTAATCGGTCACATATAGGAAAAGTGTATGGTTTACTTTTTTGCCTTGGTATTATAATTCAACGATACTAGCTAAGATATTTTTGCTAAAAATGCTTTTTTGATAAATTAAGTATTAAAATTACAAATTGTTAAAAAAATTTAAGTAATCAAATTCTAACAAACTAGTAAATATCTCCATTACTACCGGGTTTCAGAACAAACACCCCAACTAAAATTGTGTCCAATGAGGTCCACTATCAAAACCAGGTGGGTAAGGGATGCAATTGAGAAATTTTGCCAATTTTTGCTATTTTCAACTCAACCTCAAAGGACTACTATTTGTGTTAGAGACTTCAATTCTTTTTTCTAAAATTACCTAATATTGTATGGTATTCAGATGTGCATTCAAATAAACAGTTATATCATCATGAGTTTTTTTGTTGGCCTTCAAATGAAAGAAAGTCTTAATTTCAAGCATAAGTAAAATTACGTCATACTTTGACCTCTGGTGACCTTGACTTTCATCTGATGACCTTGAACTTGTTTTCATGTTGTAGATAACTAAACTAGCTTCAATTTAAGCACCAACACAAAACCATAGGTTAATTGTGTGCAATGTTGTGGTAATTTTAATTTCCCGTACCCCTAACTTTTGGAGCGATTTTGCATCAGAGCATTTCTAACAAACTACTGAATATCTGCATTACTGCCGGGTTTCAGAACAAACACCCTCGCTAAAAATGTGTCCAAGGTGCTCCACTATCAAAATCAGGTGGGTAATTTTGTGGACATAAAATGGATGCAAACACCCCTTTGGCTCCTGGACTATATCTTTCACCATTGCAACATAATGAGCTGTTTCTTGAACATGTTGGTGTCCTGCAATATATCTGTAGTATTTTTCAATTGTTCCACTTTGAAGGATTTTGGCAAAAGTTTCGGTCCTTGCCCTTTTTGTCAGTGCTTGGCAACTGAAACAAGATATACCTGTCATATGGAAGGCTGTTTGTGCAGTAGTGGCACTTGGACTATGGTTCAGATTGTCAACAGCATAAGTTGTAATCTTTCCTTTCGGTAGTGTAGTGAGACTAAGTACTTATTCATCCACAGACCTTGCTGCAACTGTTTCTTTTAACCTTTAGTCAGTTCCAGAGCTCTATCTTAGCTGATGCTGATTCTATGTTAATTAACTGTATTAATTAATTGATGCTTTCTTGTTTTTGTAAAGACCGAAAGACCAAGGTAAATGATGAAGATGTTGGGTTCTTCCAATAGTACAAAAAGTTGTGCTAAAGCTTGAGCAGTAGATGATGTTCTATATTCAAGTTGGGATTTTATAACACGCAATTTTGCAGTACACTTGCAAGTTCCAACAAACTCCTTGGTACACATTGTCTTCTAGTGTCTGCTGTTAAGTTTCCATCGAAGTCTTTCTCATGTTCAAGCATTTTCTTCCTCAAAATCTTGGCTAGTTGTCCATGATTAGAGCATTATTATAATCACATGCCGTGACACGTATCTGTTCTTCCAACCTTGTTTGGTGCACAAAGGAAGCATCAACATTTAGCTGTTGCAGTCCATTTGTGCAAATCATAAAGTTCTACCATCACAAAATAGCAAAACCCATCTGTAGTAAACTGCTTGCCTCTTATGTACAGCTCAAGCTCAGTAAAAGCACTTGCACAAGCCTCTTGTCTGTACTCCACTTAATCATCTTCATTTTTTGTCTTTATTTAGCCAGGCACTTCCGTATTGTACACGTACACGCCTGTCAGGCAACATGGTGATGCAAATGGTCAATGGAAATGATATTTCCAATATCTATTAAGTTAATGGGCAGCATTACTGCTATTCGTGTAAAGTCAATGTCATGGCTGATCGTATATCTTTGGAAAATGGCAATATTTTGTGTGTCAGGGAGTTGATGATGAGACAGAAGGACAAGAAAAACCGTTGTGCCCAATTCCATGATTGTATCAAATTTTCAACCTTTCCCGTTTTATTTTGAAGTTACCCGCTCCAAGAAATTGAAATCCTTGTAGATCATTCTTACACCCTTAGTTAGTTTGATTTATTTACAACCAATTAATTATATAAACACAGTCACACGCACACACACACACACACACACACACACACACACACACACACACACATATATATATATATATATATATATATATATATATATATATATATATATATATATATATATACATGTATATATATATATATATATATATATATATATATATATATATATATATATATATATATATGTATATGTATATATATATATATATATATATATATATATATATATATATATATATATATATATATATATATATATATATATATATATATATATATATATATATATATATATATATATATATATATATATATATATATATATATATATGTATATATATATATATATATATATATATATATATATATATATATATATATATATATATATATATATATATATATATATAGTGTATTTATGTGTGAGCATCTGCACAACTTGCTTTATTATTTAAATTTTTTATTGTATAGAAAAAATTACATTTAATTCATAAATATAAAATCTAAATATAACATACAAATACTCAAAGAAAAAATTATATTTCAATTGACTCAATAAATAGAGTACAATGAAACTAATTGAAAACTAAAAGGAAATTGGGAAAATTGGAAATCTAAATCCTTAGCAAATTCCGACATACATTTCAGTTCTTCATTTTTCATTGAACAAACGGGTTTGAATGTCAATCAAAAGTGATTTTCATGTAATGAAGGTAATATTCAAATCATTCCCCGATTATTATTATTATTATTATTATTACTATCCAAGCTACAACCCTAATTGGAAAAGCAAGATGCTATAAGCCCAGGGGCTCCAATAGGGAAAAATAGCCCAGTGAGGAAAGGAAATAAGGAAATAAATAACTGAAGAGAACAAATTAACAATAAATCATTCTAAAAAAAGTAATGTCAAAAGAGATATATCATATATAAACTATTAACAACGTCAACAACAAAAATGTCATATATAAACTATAAAAAGACTCATGTCCGTCTGGTCAACAAAAAAGCATTTGCTCCAACTTTGAACTTTTGAAGTTCTACTGATTCAACAACCCGATTAGGAAGATCATTCCACAACTTGGTAACAGCTGGAATAAAACTTCTAGAGTACTGCGTAGTATTGAGTCTTATGATGGAGAAGGCCTGGCTATTAGAATTAACTGCCTGCCTAGTATTACGAACAGGATAGAATTGTCCAGGGAGATCTGAATGTAAAGGATGGTCAGAGTTATGAAAAATCTTATGCAACATGCATAATGAACTAATTGATCGACGGTGCCAGAGATTAATATCTAGATCAGGAATAAGAAATTTAATAGACCGTAAGTTTCTGTCCAACAAATTAAGATGAGAATCAGCAGCTGAAGACCAGACAGGAGAACAATACTCAAAACAAGGTAGAATAAAAGAATTAAAACACTTCTTCAGAATAGATTGATCACCGAATATCTTAAAAGACTTTCTCAATAAGCCAATTTTTTGTGCAATTGAAGAAGACACAGACCTTATATGTTTCTCAAAAGTAAATTTGCTGTCAAGAATCACGCCTAAAATTTTGAAAGAGTCATACAAATTTAAAGAAACATTATCAATACTGAGATCCGGATGTTGAGGAGCCACCGTCCTTGACCTACTTACAATCATACTTTGAGTTTTGTTAGGATTCAACTTCATACCCCATAATTTGCACCATGCACTAATTTTTAGCTAAATCTCTATTAAGGGATTCACCAACCCCAGATCTACATTCAGGGGATGGAATTGATGCAAAGAGAGTAGCATCATCTGCATATGCAACAAGCTTATTTTCTAGGCCAAACCACATGTCATGTGTATATAGTATGAAAAGTAATGGGCCAAGAACACTACCCCTGTGGAACACCGGATATCACATTACTATACTCACTATGGTGCCATTAACAACAACTCTTTGAGATCTACTACTTAAAAAATCAATAATAATGCTAAGAAACGACCCACCCACTCCCAACTGTTTCAGTTTGAAAACAAGGGCCTCATGATTAACACGGTCAAAGGCAGCACTAAAATCAAGGCCAATCATACGAACTTCCCGACCACAATCGAGGGATTTCTGTACTGCATTGGAGATTGTAAGAAGGGCATCACATGCTCCAAGGCCTTTCCGAAAACCAAATTGCAAACTAGGGAATAGATGATTACCTTCAGCAAACCTATTAAGACGTTTTGCCAGAAGACGTTCAAAAACTTTAGATAATATGGGAGTTATGGAAATT
>NC_090734.1:97949747-97952247 GCF_036898095.1 Palaemon carinicauda
TCTAATATATATATATATATATATATATATATATATAATTTTACCATATAAAAAGTGAAAATATCAAACCAAAATATGTCAATATTTCAAAAAAGTCGAAATGCAACGCATTATGCAGATATTATTCAATAAATAATCTTCATATGTTGACAGCCAATATTACTATGAAAAAAAAAAAAATCTTATGATCAGATTACGAGAAATGCCGAAATGAAACTTAGTATACACAGATTACAAATCCCATTATGTCAAGAAAGATATGACAATAAGATGGAGAGTAGAGATATATTATAGCATATCACAACAAATGCATAATAAGTGATATCTCAAAATATCTTCGACCTATTATTATTATTATTATTATTATTATTATTATTATTATTATTATTATTATTATTATTATTATTATTATTATTATTATTATTGGGAAGTATGGCGTCCCAGGTGAAAATGAGAGTGGTGAGAGACTGGTAGATATGTGTTGAGCAAGAGATGGTGATAAGTAATAGCTTTTTCAAAAAGAAAGATAAAAATAAGTATACATGGGTAAGATTGGCAAATGGAAGAGTAGTAAAAAGGGCATTAATGGATTATGTGTTGATAACTAAAGGAATGTTTGGAAGATTGAAAGACGTGCACGTGTTTAGGGTATGGCTAACGGTATGTCTGATCGATTTTTAGGTGGAAGGAAAATTAGTTGTAGCAAAAGAATGGGGGGAATAGAGTAGGTGGATGTAAAAGAGAGGTAGTGAGGGTTGAAGAGCTAATAAAACCAGGGGTAAAAAGTAAATATCAGGAAAGGCTGAAAATGATATATGACGAAGTGAAAGTAAGATAAACTGGCAATTTAGAAGAGGAGTGGAAGTTAGTAAAAGAAAATTTGAAAATTTTGTTGGGATTGCAAGTGATGTGTGTGGAAAGAATGTTGTTGGAGGCAGCATGAGGAAGGGCAGTGAATGGTGGAATGGAGGAGTGAAGGTAAAGTGGAAGAGAAAAAGAGGGCTTTTGAAGAATGGCTGCAGAGTAATAGTATAGAGAAGTATGAAAAATATAAAGAGAAAAATGTGGAAGTAAAGCGCAAGGTACGTGAGGCATAGAGGGCAGCTGACCTGAGGTGGGGTCAGGGATTAGGTCATTCATATGAAGAGAATAAGAAGAAGTTTTGGAAAGAAGTGAAGAGAGTAAGGAAGGCTGGCCCAAGAATGGAAGAGACAGTGAAAGATGGAAATGGATTGTTAAAAAGGAGAGGAGGCGATGAAAATATGGGCGGAATATTTTGAAAGTTTACTGAAGGTTGATGATAATAGGGAGGCAGATATAATTACTGTTGCAGGTGTTTGAGGTGCCAGTGATGGGGAGATGAGAATGAGAGAGAGAATTACAATAGATGAAGTGAGGAGAGCACTAGATGAAACGAGAGTAGGAAAAGCATCTGGTATGGATGGTGTGAGAGCTGAGATGTTGAACGGGGGGGGGGGGGGGGGGGGGGTGACTGTACTTGAATGGTTGGTGAGATTGTTTAATATGTGTTTTGTGTTGTCAATGGTACCAGTAGATTGGGTTTGTGCATGTATTGTACCACAATATAAGGTTTAAGGGAGATGTGCATGAGTGTTTTAATTCAAGAGGTATTAGTTTGTTAAGCGTAGTTGAAAAGTGTATGGTAGAGTATTGATTAATAGGATCAAGGATAAAACAGAGAATGCAATCTTAGAAATACAGGATGGTTTTAGAAGAGGTAGGGGTTGTATGAATCAGATTTTACAGATAAGCAGATATGCGAGAAATATTTAGCAAAAGGTAAGGAGGTGTATGTTGCGGTTATGGATCTGGAGAAAGCGTATGATAGAGTTGATAGGAAGCAATGTTGAATATGATGAGGTTATATGTAGTTAGTGGAAGGTTGTTGCAAGCAGTGAAAAGTTTCTACAAAGGTAGTAAAACATGAGTTAGGATGGGAAAAGAAGTGAGTGATTGGTTTCCGGTGAGAGTGGGGCTGAGACTGGGATGTGTGATGTCACCGTGGTTGTTTAACTTGTATATTGATGGAGTGGTGAGAGAGGTGAATGCTCGAGTGCTTGGACAAGGATTAAAACTGGTAGACGAGAATGACCATGAATGGGAGGGTAAATCAGTTGCTGTTTACAGATGATACTGTACTGGTTGCAGACACAGAAGAGAAGCTTGGACGATCAGTGACAGAATTTGGAAGAGTATGTGAGAGAAGGAAGTTGAGAGTTAATGTGGGTAAGAGTAAGGTTATGAGATGTACGAGAAGGGAAGGTTGTGCAAGGTTGAATGTCATGTTGAATGGAGAGTTACTTGAGGAGGTGGATCAGTTTTAAGTACTTGGGATCTGTTGTTGCAGCAAATGGTGGAGTGGAAGCAGATGTACGTCAGAGAGTGAATGAAGGTTGCAAAGAGTTGGGGGCAGTTGAGGGAGTAGTAAAAAATACACAGTTGGGCATGAATATAAAGAAGGTTCTATATGATGAAAGGG
>NC_090734.1:97957247-97964747 GCF_036898095.1 Palaemon carinicauda
ATAGGCATGGGTAGCCAGATCATCTAGAAACACTTTCCAACACTATAAAAAATATAAGTTTTGCGACACTACTTGCCAATTCCTTACGGTAACATGACTAAGCAAAAAAATGCAAACAAATAAAATGGGGCACTCGTGGAAAAATGGCCATTCAAATATACGGCATTTCAGAAAAAAAAAATTTCAGCCACGTGCTAGGCAAACCATCAAGGCATATTTTCCGACAAATAAACATATAAATGAAATATTACTCTGTGATAGTTCCTTAGTACGTAGTAATTTTGAAAGAAATGGGAAAAAACGAAAAAATGGCAATCACAGGAAAATCGAACCACATACTTATATAAACGCTATATCTGGCTAAAAAAAAAAAATAGGCATGGGTAGCCAGATCATCTAGAAACACTTTCCAACACTATAAAAATATAAGTTTTGCGACACTACTTGCCAATTCCTTACGGTAACATGACTAAGCAAATAAATGCAAAACAAATAAAAAGGGGCACTCGCGGAAAAATGCCCAACATTCTAATATACGGCATCTCAGATAAAAAAAAAAAGACATGCACGTGTTAGCCCAACCATCAAGGCACACTTTCTAACACATAAACATGAAAAAAAAAATCAATAATATACGGCAATTCCTTACTACGTAGTAAATTTTTACAAATATTGAAAAAAAAAACAGAAATTGGCAACCGCAGTTAAATACCCAATATACCAATAACTACGTCGTATCTGACAAAAACAAAATCACGCATGGGTAGCCAGATCATCTAGACACACTTTCCAACATTAAAAAAGCAAAAGTTTTACGACACTATTTCGCAATATCTTACGGAAAAATGACTTGGCAAAAAAATTAAAAAAAATTAAAAAGGGACACTCGCGGTAAAATGCCCGTCATTCTAATATACGACATCTCAGATAAAAAAAAAGACATGCACGTGTTAGCCCAACCATCAAGGCACTCTTTCTAACACATAAACATGAAAAAAAAATGAATAATATACGGCAATTCCTTACTACGTAGTAATTTTTACAAATATTGAAAAAAAAACAGAAATTGGTAACCGCAGTTAAATACCCAATATACCAATAACTACGTCGTATCTGACAAAACAAAGTCATGCATGGGTAGCCAGATCATCTAGACACACTTTCCAACACTAAACAAGCAAAAGTTTTACGACACCTATTTGGCAATATCTTACGGAAAAATGACTTGGCAAAAAATGAAAAAAAAATGAAAAAGGGGCACTCGCGGTAAAATGGTCCTCGTGGTGATGAAACGACATTTTAACTAAAAAAAAAAACATGCACATGGTAGCCAAACAATCCACCAAGACTTTCCACAACTGATAACCTATACAAGTTGCACCATTCTACGACAATTTCATAATACGTAATAACTTTGATAATTATGCAAACTACCTCAGAAGGGTAAACTCGGACGCGAACGACCCCGACGCGTCTCAGAAATCGGGGAAGGAGTACAGCTACAGCAATGCACATCTGGACACTACTAGAGCGTGTAGGGGAGACACCTCCTGCAGGTCGATCACCCACAAATTCAGTCACAGGGGTGAGTCACGTGAGAAAAACCTGTTTTTTTTTGACGCTCGGGTTCGCAAACGACCCACCGTACCTATCCAGGGTTAAATCTACTTTCCATCTTGAGAAGCACTTGTACAGTATATACCTTAGGCCATTTCTGTTACCTTGTTTTCTCTCTCTCTCTCTCTCTCTCTCTCTCTCTCTCTTGGTGTTTGTATACGCACGTGAACATACTTATGGTAATTCATCTTGAATCGATAGATCCAGTTTCAATTACTCATACACGTCTTAGTCTCTTAATTGATAATATTATTTTTTTCGATGAACCATAACTGGAGTGTGGGAATTTTGTTCTTGAAGGATTAAACTTTGCCAACCTAAATGTAATAAAGCACTGCGGAAATAAAATGGCCAAATGGGCAAACTTGATAAGATCAGAATTCTGACAGGAGCAAAGGGTGGAAATACCACACTGGAAACAAAATGAGTTGAGACCGCTGTCACGCTCCCTCTTGTCAGGCTTAGTGATATCATTCATTTTTTTCCTAAGGTGATTTCCGTGTTCCATCCAAGTGTCGGGGCAATCTATAAAGAAAAGAAGAAAGAAAGTAGCTTTAAAAAGGGGGGCCTATTTGGTCTATAATGCATATATACATACTGTAGATACATACACACGCACATATACATACATTTCGTCTGAAAATACAGTAAAAATAAATTTCCTCGATAATAATGAGAATACAATAATAAAATCAAATTTAATTTTCAGTAAATCACCTTTCATCTATGCCTTTTAAACTGTAAACTAGTCACTTAAACGTAATCAATGTGTTGCACACTTCAAACATATTGTTATAATTATTGCTGACTCGCAAATAAGAATGATTTCAATTTCTTTTTGAGAACGAGTATATTACCACATGCCCTAATATCCACAGGCAGTGCGTTCCATAATATGGGTTCCCTGACTGAAGTTGCCCCATCAGCTATTACTGTTCGCCTACTTGGAACCATCAAATTGCTGCTCTTCCTAGTTTGACGAGATCTCGTCTGCTCGTTGGTTTCCAATCTCAATATTCTTTGGGGGGATATGTTCATGCAATATTTTTTTGAATAAATATACAAAACATCATAAGCTTTTTTTTATTTTCTATCTTTAATCATTCAAGTTTTCTAATATACGGTGTGGCATGATCATATTTTTGCCCATCACCTGAGGTGACTTTCGATGCAAAATTTTGAATCTCCTGTATTTTTGGTGGGTTTAAATTTGAACACCCATTCCATATAAGGGAGCAATAGGATACTATGCTTATTGCTAATGCTTCAACAACTAATTTTCTGCTTCCATCATCAAAATTATCTTTATTCTCTATTTAGTAAATACAGCACTAACTTAGCTTTGCTATATATCTTTTCTACATGATTATCAAAAGTAAAGAATCTATCAATAATTACACTAAGATTTTTTACGCTTTCACTTGATTTGATGATGCCGTTATTTACTTTAAATGAAATTTGTCTGGCGGTTGGTCAATATATTGACGAGATCCTATAAGAAAGAATTGAGTTTTATTGGCATTCATTTTAAGCCATTTTCAGAAAAAGAATATTTGTTTTCTTTTATTAAATTTCTTTCAGCTCGATTGAGAATTTCTGCTACGTTATCGATCATACCAGAGTGAAGAAATTATGCATCTTCAGCATATTGAACTAACATGTCAGCTTCATTTATAACAACAATTTTATTTACGTAAATGATAAATAAAATTAGTCCAAGAATCGAGCCTTGTGGTACTCCATATTCCACTTTATGTCTGCTTGAGATGTGGTTATCTATTTTTACTGATTGAATCCAAGCTGTCGGATAATCTGTAAACCAAAAATCATCGATACCTAAATGCATCATCTTTTGTAGGGGTAGTTTATGGGAAACAGAATCAAAAGCTTTTGACAGATCACACAAAGTATGACAAGATATCTTATTATTATCAATATTTTCGTGAATCTCTTCACATTTTATTGTTAGAGCAGTTTCTGTAGATAGATATTTTCTGAAACCATGTTGAGTGATAGATAACAATTTCTTTGACTCCAAGTAGTCGTATAGTTGATCGCTCACAATTTTCTCCAATACTTTTGACATAATAGATAATAAAGACATTGGTCTAAAATTACTGGGATCATCAACGTCACCTTCCTTATAAAGCGGATTTATTATACTATATTTCCATTCAATTGGGACATTGCCTGTTACGATTGAAGTGTTTAGAATTACAGTAAGATAAAGGCCTATGACTGGCATTGAATCTTTTAAAAATCCACTCGTAATGGTATCAGGACCATAAGAATTTGTGTTCTTTAAACTATTAATCACCTGAACCACCTCTCCAACATCAATCGGACTTGGCCTAAACGTTCTCTTCTATGGATAATGTGCTGATTGTCTAGTAATTTGGAATTTTACTCACTCACTTCCCTATTTGTGTTCACCTCCTCATATACTTTCTTGCCAACGTTCGCAAAGAATTCATTAAATCTTTCGCTAGTTTCTTCTGGATTTTCTAAGTTACTCCTTCCTCCTATTTTCTTATTTGGAAAAAAATTATTTATCACTTTCCACATATTTTTACTGTTAAATTTTAGCTGGTTTTGATTGTATTTAACTCTTGCAAATTCCATCATTGATTATACTTTATTCTTTGATAGTTTTTATTGTTCTACAGAGCTTTGATCTTTGACTAAATCTCTTCTGCTTCTTAAATGATCACGGTTTCTCAAAGCCTCTTTGATTTCAGTGCTTATCTACGGAGTCGTTGGCCTGTATATTTCCTTTGTTTTCGTTGGTGCAACTATTTCTATAAAAAATATTCATCACCGTTTTTAAGATAAACGCCTGTTCATTCACATCGTTTGTTTGGAGTATTTCGTCTAATAAATGAGTGTGGTTTCTAAGAAGCGTACAAAATAATTCTTTCGTATAGTTTTTTAAACTTCTAAATGTTTTTATTTCTTGGTAACGTTTAGGTTTATTGATATCAAGAGTACAGAAAATGAGATCGTGATCCGATGTGTGGGATTTTACTACACCTGATGAAAGTACCACATTTATACTCTTCGTTACTAAAAAATCAAATAGTGTTTTAGATGTCTCCGTTATCCGAGTAGGCTCTTTAATTACCTGGTTCAAGTTCACCATATCTAGTATTGTTCCCACTCTAGAATATTGATTCAGCAAGTCATCTTTCAAGTTTCCAAGCACTAATATTGTTTTTTTTTTTTTTTTTTTTTTTTTTTTTTTTTTTTAAGGAAATAAGATGGAACATTTCTTGAAGACTGATAAACGTTTCCCTAGAGGAATTTAGATGCCTATTTACAGCACCAGCAATAATGGATGGTAGTTTCCTACCCCGTACTTTTAACCCAGTGCTTTCAATACCTTCACAGCGTTCCAATTTTACATCTACCAAAAGTGCTCTAAGGTTATTTCGGACATAAATACAAGGGCCACTATTGCTTCGAAGAAATTAAAACCCTCAATATTTACATATCTGTCAGGGATATTTTCTTCCAACCATATTTCACTTATGCACACGATATAAATATTCCTTTCATGAATCAATAACTTAAATTCCTTTAAGGATGATCTTAGTGACCTCGCATTTATGTGTTCTACATTCAGTTTATCTTTTCTTTGCCAGTTTCCTAATAATAGTTATTCTGGTTTTTATACTGACAAAATTTTCTTTTGTGTCCTAATTGTTCACTAGATGGTTTCTTTCCTCACAGTTAAAGCACCCATGCACTATATTTACCTTTCCCACTCGTTTGCTCCCCGGGTACCCTTTTTCATATCTATGCCGGATGAAAGAGAATTATACCTATTTTGCTCTGGTTGTCATACATTTCTCTAAGGAATTCCTTATTATGATTTACCATGATCCTGCAAGCGTTAAGACACTCTACTTCATTCCAGGTCTCGGTTTTTTTTTTTTTTTTTTTTTTTTTGTCTATTTGGAAAAAAAATCCTTCTTTTTATAAGGTATCATAGGTGTAGACTCGGTGCTCAGTTTCACCCAATTTTTACTTAATTGAATGTGGATACAGTGTTTGGATATTGCATTCAACAATCTCAAAATCCAATACCCTGTTTAGAAAATCTCCCCTATTTTCTTCATTATCATCAAAACACATCGAGTCAATGTCTCCTGTACTCAATCTAAAAAGTATTTTTTTTCTTTTTTTTTTTTTAGAATTGATACTCCATTATCAATACTCCAGCTTGATTGTTTATTATTGTAGTCATTTATTTTCTCGTCATATTCCTCAACTTACATTACAGGTGCAATCTCACAAATATACTATTCCATATTTTCATTCCTTTGATTATGAAAAGCAACAAGGGATCCGGGAGCATCAAAGATGTCATCTGCAGTTGCCCCATCAAGAATGTCCTGTAGTCCATAATACAAAATACATCTACCTGGTGTCCATGTCAGTTTTTCTGAAACCCAGTGCTTAATGAGATCGATGTTTCCTTTTGTGATTGTTCAAACCAAACAATGGCTTGATATATCAGATGGTCGAGCTGAGAGAACGTTTGTATCTCCAAGAAGCAAGGTTTTCTCAGTATTTAGGCTATGTGATGACGTCACTCTCATTGTAGTGGTTTCATCGGACGAAGTTCCCGTAAGCCTCCTCACTTGCTCCTCCAATGTAGACAGTCGATCGTTCAGTTTGTTTATACTGACTTGAGCAGTGTCTGTCACCACGTTCATTTCTTCTAATTCTAAATCTCGAATGTTTATCCTTTCTTTCAGTTCTTCAATTTCTGATTTTTCCTCTTGTGACATAGCTCCTTTTTCTTGAGGAACTGCTTGAACTGATCGCCGTTTTTCCATTATCATATCAACAAGCTTCTCCTTCGTCACCCAAACTTTGGTAATACTAAGGTCACGATAATGCTTCTGTAATTCAGCCTCTAGAAAATTATTATGAAGATACTCCCAAGTAGAATTATTAAGAGACAAATTCTCATTTATCGAAGTCATTGTATATAATGTTCTAAAAACTACCAGGTGTTTGGTGCTATTCACTGTCTTGTGATTGGTTACTTTTGAAGTTTCGTCATTAAAACGTCATAGACAACAAAAATAAAACGTCACAGTTCATCTACTGCACATACGTGGACTCGGGTAAACCTTTAGATGAAAGGTTACAGGGATTTCGACTGGAAAATTTATCCTTCAGATTTACTAAGTACCAGTCACTAGTATCACATGAAATTCACTATATACGTATGCAACAACACTTAATAAAGATATCTGATATAGTCGAGTTTGCTTTCCACTGCAAAAAAAAAAAAAAGGAAAAAAAAAGGCTGTAAAATCAGGAGACTCTTGATTGAGTTGTATACACCAGGAAACCACGTGAGAGAGTGTACTGAAATTCCAAATGGAAGTTGTATTTTCTTTTTATTGTATTATATTATATTATATTTTGTTTTATATTATATTTTGTTTAAAGTAGCATGGTCACTGGAAGACAGTTAGCTTAGTTTCAAGTATTTAACTACCCCCTTGGCTGTTAACAGCTCACTGTCTTCCTGCGGCCGTTTCTGGTTTTAACCTAACCAGCCACTAATGCTTTGATTTCTTCCTGAGGTTGACGGAAACTTAAGTCAGTTACGAAGGAGCATTCCATCGCTAAGGGTCTCGTAACTCGAGCTCCTGTTCTTGATATAAGAATACATTTTGTACCGCTACCCAGTTAACGTGACTAGAACTTTTTCTACACGTCCTTTGAAATGACGAAGATTATCGCCATGTAAATTTCTGTTTAATCCCGACCAGTAAGAAGCTTTCTTTCATCGCAACCCATCTCTACACGTACTTTGCCTTCGTCCCAGGATGATATCGGTGGGTCTGTAAAACTCAGGGGGAG
>NC_090734.1:97969747-97977247 GCF_036898095.1 Palaemon carinicauda
TGTGCCGGCCGGCAAAGGCAGGCCGGCACACATCCTCCTATACTGTACTGGTATTCTTCTGTATAGCATATACAGTAAGAAGAAAACTATAGTAAAGGTTTAGGTACAGCACTGTATCTTCTAACACTATTGTGTTTTTTGCACAGCCCTTTGCTGTTGCCCTCAGACAGGAAGCAGAGTTCTTCCCTGTCTATTATCCAGGATTTTAAAATCATTGCCTAGGTGTGAGCTCCACCTGTTTCCTCTGGAAACCTTGCATTGGTTACTCTAGTAGAGATAAACCATTTTGATTTTATTATCTGGAAGGCTGCAACAATGGGTTGTGAGGGAAACACAAGTGTGTGTCTTTCCTTTATGAATTGTTATGCTATACTATGCATATCCAGTGATACATAGTTCACTTGATACTCATGGAAATTTCTTCTCTTTACAGGAGGACCCTCCGAAGTGCGGAAATGTTTTCTGCAATGTCCGCAGCAAGAACCTCTGCGGACGTGAGTGTTGTAGGAGACACGCAGCATGCGCTGTCTCCAAGGATGATCTCCAGTATTGGGACCCTCAGGTATGTACTGTATGCACTAACCTGATTACTGAGGCTTTTGATTCCCCTAGAACGGCGGAATCAAGGGATATAGCTAGGGAAAAGCTTCGTACTTGGGTAAGGGGCTTCAAGAAGAACACCTCTGGCCCTTATCTTCCAAGTGAGAAGATGAGGGCGTATCTTTTTCCCCAGGCATCAGCTGAGGCAGTAATTCCCCAGCCTCAAGAGGAGATCCCTCAAGATCAAGTCCAGGTGGACGAGGAAGTCGTAGATGCGATGCAAGACATCCAGTTGTGTGACAGGATGTCTGACCTGGACGAACGTTTGGAAGAAGACCTCCTGGCAGAAGGTCAGGATCAAGTTCAAACCCCGGATGTCGTAGAGGATGAGGTCGACGAGGTGTCGGCTACTCCGGTTCAGATGCCGGAGCCCATCCCCTCAACATCGGCTGGTCTCCCAGTAGAACTGGGACAGGCCCTCTCTTCGATTGTTGGAATGATCCAACAAATGCAGAAGGAGAATCAGGAGAAGGCGGCTGCAATGGAACTGCGTATGCAGTCCCTAGCAGAATCACATGGGCCCCAGAAAAGGCTCAATGTGAAAGACCTTCCCATATGCTCAGATGCTAACCCATGGAGGTATGCTGAGCACATGCCGATGACGACTGGTAAGATCGTCATCTCGGATAAGCTGGGTTCAGTTCCCCTAGAAGAGGTAGAATTCTGGCCCAGCAAGGCATCATATCCGGACTGCTATGTCCGGCTGAGAAAAGAACCAGCTTCAAGGGAGGAGACAGAGCCGAAGGAGGTCATTATTATGACTGTACTGTACGTCATTCTACTTCTGGACCTAGTATAGGTTGGGATGTGGAATTGACTAAGCCCATTGCCGGCCGGCAGAGATGCTGGCCGGCAAGGGTCTTATGTTTTCGAGTGCTGCCCGGACCTCTCTTGGTCCCTCATCCATGCCTGCCGGCAGAGCCGGACGGCATTGGTCAAGGAAGCCTGAATTAAGTTTCTCCCCTTCCTTATATGCACTCTTTTGGTTGCCGGGCTTGGGGGGTTGTGTACACTCTTATCCCGGCATCCATTCTATTTTCTTCTAGTGCTGTACCTGTCCCGGCTGCCGGCCTATGAGGCCGGCTGCCGGCCTATGAGGCCGGCAGCCGGGCAGGTGTAGTCTTCTGGTTCTTTTGCTGCCGGCTGGCATCGGTCTTGTACCTTTGCCGGCCGGCTTATGTCAGTCCTTGTCTGCCGGTCACCAAGAGTGTGGCCGGCAGCTGGGTACTACCTTGTGTAGTTGCTGGCCGGCAGTCATTGCCGGCCAACACTGGCTGTTGCTGGCCGGCAGCTGCTGCCGCCGGCACAGGCATTTGAACCAGAGTGCTGCCGCCCTATAGCTGTTAAGTAGTATACTTTAAAGCTAGTTGTGGTGTGTGCCGGCCGGCAAAGGCAGGCCGGCACACATCCTCCTATACTGTACTGGTATTCTTCTGTATAGCATATACAGTAAGAAGAAAACTATAGTAAAGGTTTAGGTACAGCACTGTATCTTCTAACACTATTGTGTTTTTTGCACAGCCCTTTGCTGTTGCCCTCAGACAGGAAGCAGAGTTCTTCCCTGTCTATTATCCAGGATTTTAAAATCATTGCCTAGGTGTGAGCTCCACCTGTTTCCTCTGGAAACCTTGCATTGGTTACTCTAGTAGAGATAAACCATTTTGATTTTATTATCTGGAAGGCTGCAACAATGGGTTGTGAGGGAAACACAAGTGTGTGTCTTTCCTTTATGAATTGTTATGCTATACTATGCATATCCAGTGATACATAGTTCACTTGATACTCATGGAAATTTCTTCTCTTTACAGGAGGACCCTCCGAAGTGCGGAAATGTTTTCTGCAATGTCCGCAGCAATAACCTCTGCGGACGTGAGTGTTGTAGGAGACACGCAGCATGCGCTGTCTCCAAGGATGATCTCCAGTATTGGGACCCTCAGGTATGTACTGTATGCACTAACCTGATTACTGAGGCTTTTGATTCCCCTAGAACGGCGGAATCAAGGGATATAGCTAGGGAAAAGCTTCGTACTTGGGTAAGGGGCTTCAAGAAGAACACCTCTGGCCCTTATCTTCCAAGTGAGAAGATGAGGGCGTATCTTTTTCCCCAGGCATCAGCTGAGGCAGTAATTCCCCAGCCTCAAGAGGAGATCCCTCAAGATCAAGTCCAGGTGGACGAGGAAGTCGTAGATGCGATGCAAGACATCCAGTTGTGTGACAGGATGTCTGACCTGGACGAACGTTTGGAAGAAGACCTCCTGGCAGAAGGTCAGGATCAAGTTCAAACCCCGGATGTCGTAGAGGATGAGGTCGACGAGGTGTCGGCTACTCCGGTTCAGATGCCGGAGCCCATCCCCTCAACATCGGCTGGTCTCCCAGTAGAACTGGGACAGGCCCTCTCTTCGATTGTTGGAATGATCCAACAAATGCAGAAGGAGAATCAGGAGAAGGCGGCTGCAATGGAACTGCGTATGCAGTCCCTAGCAGAATCACATGGGCCCCAGAAAAGGCTCAATGTGAAAGACCTTCCCATATGCTCAGATGCTAACCCATGGAGGTATGCTGAGCACATGCCGATGACGACTGGTAAGATCGTCATCTCGGATAAGCTGGGTTCAGTTCCCCTAGAGGAGGTAGAATTCTGGCCCAGCAAGGCATCATATCCGGACTGCTATGTCCGGCTGAGAAAAGAACCAGCTTCAAGGGAGGAGACAGAGCCGAAGGAGGTCATTATTATGGACCACGCTAAGGCTCAAGCCCTACTTTCATCCTCGATGAAAGAGAGGGTTTTCTCGAATTCGAAGGTAGCTGCATTGAGCAAGAAGCTCCCTTCTTTTGTGTCCTCTCCTGATAGAGCCTTCCCCTTTTTACAAAAAGGGTTTGCGGCTGTCCTAAAGGCAGTCGAGGCCGGCAAGCCTTGCCCCTCCCTGGAGGAGTGTAAACCCTTGTCGCTGGCTCTGCCTATGGACCACAAAGACTGGAAGGATGTCCATCTGACATTCTCAGTGGGAAAGTTGGAGGCTGATATTGCCGGACGGCAATTCGGCGAGGACCTCCCCAAGCTGCCCGAATCTCTTTTACGAAGAGAGTTCGAGACCAAAGAAAGACTGGCTGCCTCAATGTCTCATCAGACCACTCTTGAGACAATGGCAAGTGACCCTAAGGTCCATGAAATGTTCATGGTAGTGGCTAAGTCTCACCTAGCCACAGTGACGAAGGACCTTTATGGCGTCATCAAGGCAAGGAGAGCTTGCAGGGAGATCGTGTTCGCCGGGGCTTCGGTGAGACACGAACCAAGGAAATTAATCTCCTCCAACATTTGGGGAAAAGACCTTTTCCCTACCGATGTGGTCAAAGAGGTTGTTGATAAGGCCGCCGTGGAGAATAGAAACCTTCTCCAGAAGTGGGGCCTGGCTATCAAAAGAAAATCTTCCCCGGATGAGGGTCCTCAACCAAAGAGGAAGAATATGAAGACTAGGCTACCATTTCGGCCAGCCAAGCCTTATAGACAGAAACAGCAACTGCAATTGCCTTTGCCTCCAGTGCCCCAGATGGTGGCACAAACCCCGACTGCCTTTCAGTGGATACCCCAGGCTGTGCCAGGTCAGTCAAACACATTCGCCCCAACGTTCGAAGGACAGTCATCTTCCTTTCGTGCAAAACCTAGAGGAGCAGCCAGAGGCTCGTCTAGGCGCCCCTCAAGGGGAAGGGGATTCAGAGGTGGTCGTGGTCAGGGAGGCAAGACCTCAGGACGGCAGTCCAAGTGAAATGATACCGGTAGGAGGGAGACTGATGAAATTTTGGGATCGCTGGACCTTCGATCCCTGGGCCCAAAGCCTACTCAAGAATGGACTGGGTTGGAGCTGGTACAGCACTCCACCCCCATGCCTTCGGTTTTTCCAACACTCCACCCCCATTTTGGAGGAGTACGTTCAAGAACTGTTGGAGAAAAATGTGATCCGAAAGGTGAAGTCCATCAATTCCAAGGGAGGCTGTTTTGTGTTCCCAAGAAAGACTCGGAAAAGCTCAGAGTCATTCTGGACTTGTCACCACTCAACAAGTTCATAGTGAATTGCAAATTCAAGATGCTAACACTGCAACACATAAGGACCTTACTGCCCAAGAGGGCATACTCAGTCTCTATAGACTTGTTAGACGCCTATTGGCACATTCCAATCAGCCGTCGACTCTCCCCCTACCTAGGGTTCAGGCTACAATGGAAACTGTACGCCTTCAGAGCCATGCCATTCGGGCTAAACATAGCCCCAAGGATTTTCACGAAGCTTGCGAGCGCAGCTCTCAAACAATTACGCCTAAAGGGAATTCAGGTAGTAGCCTACCTGGACGACTGGCTGGTGTGGGCAGCATCCGAGACCGAATGCTTGCAAGCTTCCAGTCAGGTGATCCAGTTCCTAGAGTACCTAGGCTTCAAGATCAACAAGAAAAAGTCTCGACTTTCTCCATCCCAAAAGTTCCAGTGGCTGGGAATCCACTGGGACCTTTTGTCACACAGTTTCTCCATCCCAATGAAGAAAAAGAAGGAGATAGCGGGCTCTGTCAAGAGACTTCTAGATTCTGAAAGGATATCAAGACGCAAACAGGAGAGGGTACTAGGCTCTCTCCAGTTTGCTTCAGTGACAGACCCAGTGCTAAGAGCACAGCTAAAGGATGCAACCGGAGTTTGGAGAAGGTATGCATCAAACGCGCGAAGAGACCTGAGAAGACCAGTGCCGCCTCGGCTACGTACTCTTCTCAGACCTTGGTCCCAAGCCAGACATCTAAAGAAGTCGGTTCTTCTTCAGCCACCTCCCCCGTCGATGACGATTCACTCAGACGCCTCAAAGGAGGGATGGGGAGGTCACTCTCATCAGAAAAAAGTCCAGGGGACTTGGTCCAAGCTATTCAGGACCTTTCATATAAACTTTTCTAGAAGCTATGGCAGTGCTCCTTACCTTAAAGAAAGTCTCCCCGCGTCACTCGATCCACATAAGATTGGTGACAGACAGCGAGGTGGTTGTGAGATGCTTGAATCGACAAGGGTCGAGGTCACCACCTCTCAACCAAGTGATGTTAGCCATTTTCCGATTGGCGGAAAAGAAGAAGTGGTACCTGTCGGCAGTTCACCTTCAAGGAGTCCGCAATGTGACAGCAGACGCTCTATCCAGGTTCACACCGATAGAGTCGGAATGGTCCTTAGACGCAGGATCATTTTCCTTCATTCTGAATCAAGTCCCAGAACTGCAAATAGACCTCTTTGCGACGAAAGACAACAAGAAGTTGCCCCTGTACGTGTCCCCGTACGAGGACCCCTTAGCGGAAGCAGTGGACGCAATGTCCCTCGACTGGAACAGATGGTCCAGGATTTATCTGTTCCCTCCTCACAACCTTCTGTTGAGGGTCCTCAACAAACTGAGATCCTTCAAGGGGGTAGCGGCAATAGTGGCCCAAAAGTGGGCGAACAGTATGTGGTTCCCCTTGGCGTTGGAACTACAGATGAAGTTCGTGCCGCTACCACATCCAGTTCTGACCCAGCGAGTCCAGAAGTTGACTGTCTGCGCTTCATTACAGAAAACCCAGACCCTGCAGCTCATGATTTTCTCGCCCTAGCGGTGAGAAAGCGTTTCGGGATTTCGAAAGCCAGCATAGACTTCCTAGAGGAATACAAGTGCAAATCGACTAGAAGGCAATATGAGTCATCTTGGAGAAAATGGGTGGCCTTTGTAAAGGCAAAGAATCCGTAGGAGATCTCAACAGACTTCTGCTTATCTTTCTTCATCCACCTCCATGGCCAAGGATTGGCAGCTAACACGATTTCAGTGTGTAAATCGGCTTTGATGAGACCCATTTTTTTTGCCTTCCAGATCGACCTAGGTAACGAGATCTTTAATAAAGTTCCGAAAGCCTGCGCTAGGCTCAGACCTTCAGCACCTCCAAAGCCCATCTCATGGTCTTTAGACAAAGTTCTTCATTTCGCCTCCCTGTTGAGCAATGAAGAATGTGCGTTAAAGGATTTGACGCAAAAAGTTATTTTCCTATTTGCACTCGAGTCCGGGGCCAGGGTTAGTGAGATCGTAGCCCTCTCGAGAGAGGCAGGTCGTGTTCAGTTCCTGGATGGGGGGGAGCTGAACCTGTTTCCGGATCCTACGTTTCTCGCCAAGAATGAGTTACCCACCAACAGGTGGGGTCCCTGGAGAATCTGCCCTCTGAAAGAAGATGCATCTCTATGTCCAGTAGAATGCCTAAAGGTCTATCTTCGTAGAACTTCAGACTTCAAGGGTAGTCAACTATTCAGGGGAGAAACATCAGGCTCAAATTTATCTCTGAATCAACTCGGAGCGAAAATGACATATTTTATTCGCAGAGCGGATCCTGACAGTACACCCGCAGGTCACGATCCGAGGAAAGTTGCCTCATCCCTAAATTTCTTTAATTGTATGGATTTTGAACATCTCCATTCATACACGGGCTGGAAGTCTTCCAGGGTGTTCTTTCGCCACTATGCGAAGCAAGTAGAGGAACTTAAGAGATCTGTGGTAGCAGTGGGTCGTGTAGTTAACCCTACTGTTTAACTCTGCGAGGAACAGTGGTCTTAATTGGGACGATTAAGTCCAGGGTGAGTGTGTAGGTACATACTGTACTACAAACTAAATGAGGGCACCAAGTGCCCATATAGACTGTTCCTTCTTTCAAAGGTGAACCTTGCATAAGTTCAGACATGTGTGCCAAGCGTTTCTAACGCTCATGTGATTGATTTGTAATACAGATTTTTTATGACTTGATACCTTGGTATCTTATTAAAGTGGTGTTTAATGGTTTTTCTTTCAGATAAACAAGTTCTGTTTACTATCATACTTATGCTTAAAGTTTTGGGTTACCCTCTTTTATATAAATATATATATTTGT
>NC_090734.1:97984747-97989747 GCF_036898095.1 Palaemon carinicauda
GACACTGATTTGGTGATGTGAATTTGAAGATTCCAGTATTAGAAATGATTAAGAAAAATTAAATCTAATATGTCCCCATTACTAAAACTATGTGTTTATACGTGACTTTAAATTTTTTTTAACAAATAATGATAAGTTGGTGAAAAAAATAACGTATAATGGACATTTCCCAGATCTTTAGAGATTATTTAATGTAAATAATAAAAAGGGTATTTAAAAAAAAGGAATGGGATTCAAAAATTCTGCTCCATGTTACAAGTGTAACGAGACTTTTTAATGCAAGGAAGAAGAGCAATATACTTTTCATATAAGTAAGAGTAAGTTAGTAAAAAAAATTTTTTGATATATATCTGAACCAAAATAAGGTCAGTTATTGTAATATTAAACCTGAAAACTATTTTTTTAGCAAAAGTAGATATTAGAGTTTTTAAGATAGATATGACAAATATAAGAAGTTGCATAAAATATTTTCAAGTAGGGAAGGGATTTTTAAAAACAGTTATAAAAAAAAAAAAATTCTCTGATACTCGTATATGCTGATGTTGACTAAATTGTCTAATAAAAAAAATGGCAACTTTTTTAATTAAAGTATATCCATCGATGGTTCAAAGGAAAAAATCGTTTGAGCTGCCATTCTATTAAGTAGAGGAAATAATTCATGTTCTCAAACATGGGTTGGCCCAAAATTTCAAATACAGTACACAGTGAGAGGGATTTGAAACTACAAAAGTCCTTCAAGGCTCGTAGGACAGGAGATTTCAGTATCAAGATAGAGCTTTAGATAAAAATTCAGGATAATGCCTTAATTTTTATCATCTCTTTTCACAAGATTTACAACCTACCAATAACTTTCTTTTTAGCTTAAAAATGTTCTGACACTTTTAAAAAAAAATATCTCCCCACTATTTGTCACTCTAGTTTTGGTCAAGAGTCTACACCTCTTCGGTTGATTCATTCTTGAAAAGTCACAATGGGACAAGGGGTGGGGGAGGTTGATCTTTTACTCTCTCTAGTGTATGCTAGGGGACACGTCAGAACCATCACTTTATATCCGTGTTAATAGAACATCTCTAAGCATAAACCTTTTCTGAGAGAGAGAGAGAGAGAGAGAGAGAGAGAGAGAGAGAGAGAGAGAGAGAGTCTGCCATAAGACTGTCATTTGCAGTCTACAGTAAAGATTAAAGATTGTGTGGGTCCTGAATTATAGGAAACATTTTCGTAATATTTTTTGAACTTTACCGATCGAAATAAATCACTTAGGATAGCTTAAATCATATATATCAGCACCATCATCAGTCGTTACTAGTCCACTGCAGAACTAAGGCCTCAGACATGTCCTTCCACTTGCGTCTCTTATGGTCTTTATATGCCAGTCCACAATCGCAAGGTTACCTAGTTCGTCAATCTATCGTCTTCTCTTACTTACCCTGCTTCTTTTGTAATCTCTAGGAACCGATTCTGTTATTCTTAATGTCCATCTATTATCTGCCATTCTCATTACTCGTATATCCTGCACATGTTCATTTCTTTTTCTGATGTGGAGAGCAAGGTTAGAGGGGGCTGTTCGGAGAGGTGTTGACGAGTAAGGTTCAGTGTTGACTGGCTGTCTGTTAGCAACATTAAACAAGTGATAATGCGAGAGGAAATCTGTGCAGAGGATTAGGAATGTGACGTCAGCAACGAGACACTTCCAATGATATTTGGTGCTTCCAAAAAATAATGTGAGGGTCTTGTAACCATGGGTGGTGATCGTAAATCCGTTGGAAGCTACTAGTCACATGTCGGTAGATTCAAAAAGACTACGTCATGTCCTGCAGAGTGGCCCTGGCAGAAGAGAACAGCAAGAACCTGTGTCTTCCAAAAATTACACGCCTGTACCTGCATCATATAAAAAGGAAAGACAAGTGACAGGGAAGGCCCCTATCACAAGTGATGCCTTACTTACACGTTATTCGGCCACTGACAGACATTCAAACATTTCTTCACAGCAGCCCCGAATCTGTAGTGGTAGTAGCATACCTGTTGCCGATAGGCATCGATAACTGGCTGTAGAGTTCGTTGGTTGGAGCAAGAGTAAGTGGTGAGCAGTTTTGTCGCCGATCTTGCAGGTCACGGAGTGGGCGTCTGCGACATATACATTTATGTCGGGTCTGGTCGATGTCGAATATTGTCCATTTCGTAAGGAAGGGAGGCATTGAAGGAGGTCTTGAAGGTGGTGAAGCGGCTGTTGTTCATAAGGGCGTCAACTTTGGTCATCAGATCCTTTGTGGACAAAATATCAACACTGGTAATAGCAGCGTGTACGGGATGGGGTAGACACCGTACCCGAAGTGCACGAAGTAGATTCATTTCATGGGGAGAGCTTTCTGTGGGAGGTTACATGCAAGCGCTACTGATCATTTCCATGATGGCGAATGAAGCTTTTTGGTACTCCTACGATTGTTAAGAGAGCTGAAAAGTTTGGCTATGCTGGCGGCTGGTAACGGTGAGTACTGCTCCAGGAGATATGTTTTGAGGGAATCATACGCTACTGGGGTGTCCAGTTGGTCGTAAAAGCAATCTGCCTTTTTTGAGAAAGTGTCTTCCGGTATAGCTGCGAGAACATAGTCTGTTTTGATGCTTGAGCGAGTGATGCCCTTAGTGCTAAAATGGACCTCCGCTCACTCAGCCACCCGTTGAGATACTACCGCTAGAGAGTTATGTGGTCCTTTAACTGGCCAGACAGTACTCTATAGGATACTTCTCTCTGGTTATGGTTCACTTTCCCTTTGCCTACACATACACTGGATAATCTTGCCTATTCTTTACAAATTCTCCCCTGTCCTTATATACCTGACAATACTGAGGTTACCAAACAATTTTTCTCCACCCAAGTAGTTAACTACTGCACTGTAATTGTTCAGTGGCTACTTTCCTCTTGGTACAGGTAGAAAGGACTCTTTAGCTATGGTAAGCAGCTCTTCTAAGAGGACACATCAAAATCAAACCATTGCTCTCTAGTCTTGGATAGTGCCATATCCTTTGTACCATGGTCTTCCACTGTCTCTAGGGTTAGAGTTCTCTTTTTGAGGGTACACTTGGACACACTATTCTATCTAATTTCTCTTTCTGTTGTTTTGTTAGTTTTCTATAGTTTACATAGGAAATATTTAATTTAATATTGTCACTGTGCTTGAAATATTTTATTCTTCCTTGTTTCCCTTCCCCACTGGGCTATTTTTTCCTGTTGGGGCCCCTGGGCTTATAGCATCTTGCTTTTCCAACTAGGGTTGTAGATCATAATAATAATAATAATAATAATAATAATAATAATAATAATAATAATAATACTTGCAAAGGGCGGTAGTTTTAGGGATGCGGTGTTGATAGTAAGTCAGTGTCGGAGGGGGCCATCATCAAAGAGTAAGATACAGCAGTGAGGGGGGAAGGCGGGAGGGAGCTCGAAACTCCGTTGGACACCAATATGCGAGGTTCCAGTTAGCTGGTAACTGATATGCGAGATGAATGCAAGTAAACTTGATTAAGCAATTATCATTATTATTTACAGTGACTTCCATGGAAGAACGTCAAAAAAATGCGATACTATTAAAAATCGAAACCGTTACAGTGTACGAGTTTGTATGAATCACGTGCGGTACACTTACATCCTTTGTGAACAAATAACCAAATATAATCCAATATTGCCATGAACATCATTATTTCAATTATTTTTTGAATTGTGATATCCTTACATAAATCAAAAAAGGTAGGCTGTAGTTTTTCTTATTTGCTCATTGAATATTAATTGAGAAAAATTATTCGAATTCTATATATAGTATTGGTGTTCTAAAGTTGATGTCATATTTAAGAAGAAATTTCCTTGACCATTACCTTAATGGTCGTTGGAATTAATGTTTCGTGTCATAATATAGGTTTTCGAAGGGTGTTGCAATTAGGAAATATCTACTTGACAAACTCTCATGTTCTCCAGATCAGTTATTCTGTGGTAAGTTTTTTATCTGATTCAATTTTCGGAACTCATGCCTACTTTATTCATACACACACACACACACACACATACACACACACACACACACACACATATATATATATATATATACATATATATGTATATATTTATATACTGTATGCATATATATAGCCTACATACAGTTATATATATATATATATATGTGTGTGTATATATATATATATATATGTGTGTGTATATATATATGTGTGTATATATATATATATATATGTGTATATATATATATATATATATACACTAACACAGACACGCCTATATATATATATACACTAACACTGACACGCCTATATATATATATATGCGTGTATATATATATATATATATATATCGTTGTTTAAACAAGCATGTTAAAATCATGACCTTTTGGGTTAGTCTGTGTGAATATGCGTCATTTTCAAGTATATGTTCAATATTTTGAGAGAGAGAGAGAGAGAGAGAGAGAGAGAGAGAGAGAGAGAAATGATAGTTCAAATAACCAATCAATAGTATTTGCCACTTGAACCGTATAATCAACTAATGATGTAGGCAGAGCCATCTATGGGGATGAATGTCATAGTAACCTTGGGTACTTGGAAGTGTCCTTCCACAAACAATGATCAAAATTTCTCTATTGTTTAATTTTTTTTTGTGTTAGTATGATGAAGAGGGGTCCTTACCAAGTAATTATTTTCATCATATCATCTATTCCATCGAAGAGTATTATTAGTATTATTATATTCATAGAAAAAATAAATATCTAAGCGATAACAAAAGTCTGCCCTTTTGGCACAAAATGGCTCCGAGATTATGACAGAAATATTTGAACTCCTCCACGATAATCTACAATCAATTCAAGTTAAACAGCAGACTTATCGGAATGTAAAAAATCGATAAAATACAAGAGAAGTAATAAAAAATAGAAATTAAATATCTTAATAATAGTAGCAACATTAAATTAGATCTTTTGAATATCAACTATAAATACTTAAAA
>NC_090734.1:97997247-98002247 GCF_036898095.1 Palaemon carinicauda
ATACATCAGGGAGAGAGAGAGAGAGAGAGAGAGAGAGGAGAGAGAGAGAGAGAGAGAGATTTTAAACAACGGAATCACCGAGATCAATAAATATCAGTTTGGTACTGAAATTATACAAAGTACTGTGTGAAGAGAGAGAGAGAGAGAGAGAGAGAGAGAGAGATTTTAAACAACGGAATCACCGACATCAATAAATAGCAGTTTGGTACTGAAATTATACAAAGTACTGTGTGAAGAGAGAGAGAGAGAGAGAGAGAGAGAGAGAGAGAGAGAGAGAGAGAGATTTAAAATTTCTTCTGGCGCTGAGATGGCTGTCGCTAATTTTCATTGGAGCTGAAATGACCAGGCGCTGAACTGGCGGCGCTGAATAGTACCTAACCCTTAGAAAGATCATTTCGCAATCTAGTCCCAATTGAAATACAATTTCTCGAATACTCTGTAGTATTGAGTCCTATGATGGAGAAGGCATGGGTCTTAGAACCAACGGCATACTTAGTATAACGTTAAGATTGGTGCAGTGTGGGAAAAACAAAATGATCCAAAAAGAACTAATAAATTACGATGAAAGTTAGCAGCTGAAGAACAGATAGAAGAACAATTTCAGAAACAAGGATGAAAGAAAGAATTAAAAACTTTTGATTACCAGAAATCTTAAAATTTTCGTAATAAGTCAAGTTTTTTGCAATTGAATAAGAAACACCGAATTTCTTTCTCAAAAGTAGGTTTGAAATCAAAAGTCAAGCCTGGTGTATATTTGAATGGACACGAAACTCAGATAGATCTTTCCTGAATTACTTTATTTCAAAGACTAACTTATAATGATATACAGTTTAAAAAGAAGACAAGAAAGTTAACAAGGTAGTTATGCTTAATGAGTAGTAAGTATCTGTAAACACAAATATAACCTCTGGTAATAGGTACTTATAAACATAAATACCTAACTCCTGTTTCCCCTCAGGAAAAAGAATGAAAAATTAAAGCAAATAAAAGGATAAGGCAATCAATAATTAAATGGAGGCATAGCTTTGAATAAATAATACAAAAACATACATAATACTATGTTACATTCTAAAATAGTCAGGTGGTCTGGATTGTCTGGTAGACCTTGGAAGATTTGGTAATTCAGATATCGATCTAACAATTGAGTCATCAAAAGTTTTACCATTTTCATCTCCCGATATTTTTTTCTGCAGCTGCCGCCTCCTTTTCCTCTACATTTGGGATTGCATTCTTCTCTACACCTGCAACTGCATCGCCTAACTCTTAACGATTATTTATGAAGTTTTTTTGGTAATGGCAGGTCTGGATAGCTGACCAACTCTGAAAAATCACGTGCTAAAATTTAATTTTTGTTATCTTGAGAATCATTGGAGATCAGTTTCATTTGATCAATATGCCTCGTCCATATTAAGTTACCATTCACTTGCTCATTGCATGTGCATAGATCCAATTTAAGAACCACAACTCCTCAAGTCCATATGCCCTATATCGAGTTCCCCCCATTGGTTTCTCGTTCTCTGAGGCTTTTCTTTCAATTTGCTGAGATGCATCTGGGTCTAGTGAATCAAGGCGAGTGCGTAACTGCCGACCCATGAGCTCTGCAAGCGTGCCGCTTTGTTGTATAGTGAGGTGTAGTTCGGTAAGTCAGTAGAAATTGACACAACTTGGTATTTAAAGATGTGTTACACGATATCAATGTTCTCATCACCCTTTTCATTCCTTGTTTGAATGTTCTTACGGTATTTTCGGTCTCCCCATTACTGCTTGGGTGATAAGCGGGTATCAGTATATGCTTTACACCATTTTGGGTCATGAACTCTTTATATTCCTCAGCCACAAACTGTCTTCCATTTTCAGACACTAGCTCTACACAATCCCCATGCTGAACAAATACCCGCTGCATGATCTCAATGGTATTAATAGTTGTAACTGATTTCATTGGGTGTATTTTTGGCCATTTTTAATATGCATCAATCATAATGAGGTACATTTGTCCCAGTAATGGTCTTGCGAAATCAACATGTACTCTTTTCCATGGACAAGAAGGCCATTTCCATGGATTACCTTCAGCACGAGTCGGCATTGGCTGAGTACCCCGACAAGCAGAGCACCCTTGCACAATGTTTTCAATATCTTGATCAATATTCGGCCACCACACATGCAAGCGAGCTAAACCTTTCATCCTAACAATCCCCGGATGACCACCATGTAGTTCTTCTAAGATATGAATCCTATATCTGGATGATATTACCACCCTGGCACCCCATAGAAGGCCTCCCTCTTTAATTGAAACTCACACTGACGGCTATAGAAGGGTTTCAGTTCCTGTGCTATGTCTTCAGAGTCTGGCCATCCATTTTTTGTATAATATAAAGTTCTAGCCAGTACAGCATCATGCAAAGTTTCCCTTGCAACAGATTTCGCAGTTACAGGAGGAGACTTCATCTGGTGCCTGTTAAATGCAGTTGTTAGGTATTTAACTTTTAAATGAGTTGTATATAGTTAAAGAAAATTTGTCAATGCTGAGACGTGCAGGTTGAGAAACCACTGTTCTTGGCCTATTTACAATCGTACCGTGAGTTTTGTTAGTATTCAACTTCTTATTTAAAAATGTGCACCTTTCACTAAATATTGCTAAGGGATGCAGCAACCCCTGATCCACATTTAAAAGATGGAATTGAGGTAGAGAGGGTAGCATTATCTGCATACACAAGTTTGTTTTCTAGGTCAAACCACATATCATGTTTTTGTAGTATGAAAAGTAATGGACTAAGAACACTACCGTGAGGAACACCAGATATCACATTCCTGTATCACATTCTTGTTCTCACTTGGGAGCTATCAACAAGAACTCTATGTAATCTATTACTTAAATGTTTCAATAATGATGGTAAGAAAACACCCACTGGTTGAGTTTGATAACATTGGTCCAATGATTAACATGGTTAAAGGCAGCATTAGGATCAAGGCCAACCATACGATCTTTCTGACCACAATTAAGGGATATCTGTAAAGCGTTGGAAATTTCAAGGAAGGCATCATATGCTCCAAGGCCTTTGCGAGAACCAAATGACAAAGTAGGGCACAGTAAATTTCCCTTCAGCATATATACGAGTATTTAGACGTTTTGCCAAAAGACGTTCAAAAAACTGTAGATGATATGGGAGTTATGGAAATTAGGCAATAAATATCAGGGCTAGAGCTACAACAAAACATACATAATGGAATAACATTACCCTTTATCCAAGAATAAATTATAGTAGCTAACATATCAGCAATCTTTATAAAATAAAAGGAAAATATCATTTGGGTTTACACATCGATAAGCATCAAGGTCCACCAAGAGTGTTTTAAATTTCTCGCAACCGAAAACTAAATTATTTAGCCTAACCTCAGGAAAGCAAAAATGAAGTAGGTCAATTGAAATCTCTCTCTCTCTCTCTCTCTCTCTCTCTCTCTCTCTCGTTCTTTAAAAATAGGACTTCAGCTTGTAGTCTCAGAAATACAATCGTAATAGTGCACATGTATGGCTGAAATTTATCGTCAAAAGTCTCATTGAAATTAATGAAAATTAATTACCTCTCTCTCTCTCTCTCTCTCTCTCTCTCTCTCTCTCTCTCTCTTTAATATTAGGACTTCACCTTGTAGTCTCAGAAATACAATTGTAATAATGCACATGTGTGGCTGAAATTTATCGTCATAAGTCTCATTGAAATGAATGAAAATCTCTCTCTCTCTCTCTCTCTCTCTCTCTCTCTCTCTCTCTCTCTCTCTCCAAGGCTTGTTTGAAGACAAAATGCCCACGGATCTCTGTTTCAGCAGAAGAGAAGAGACTGTTTTCTCAGGAAAAAAATTCGAAAAAGTTTTATTGGATGGGTATTGCGGAGTCGGTACTGCCTAGGTGCCAAAGTTTTCTTATATACATCATATTTACAGTTTGAAAAGAGGTTAGTGGGGATAGAGGGACGGGGCGTTGTGGGGCAGGGGCAGTGTTTTTCTGGGTATGGTGCGGAATACGCTTATAGTGAAAAGGATATTCTCATTTTTCAAAGATGATAATGTATGCTGCGTTTGTGTGAGATTCTGGGCGAGGCTATTCTGAAATATTCACGCATATGCATTCAAACACAAGAATGCGTATATATAATGGACTTGTATACATACATACATAAATACATACATACATACATACATACATACCTACTAAACGTTCATACATTCCTAAACACAAACATATATCTGCGTGGTTTTAGAGATATCTATAAATATCTCGTGCGCATTACTAGTTAAAGCTAAGCACTTCATTTCCATTCAACCATTTAATCTCATTGCCTATTTTTTCCTTTCCAAATCGATTTCCTTTTCAGGATATTAAGGAATAAAAAAAAAAACAAAAATCCTGTTTTGTTGTTGACTTAAAAAGAGTCTTGATCTTTTAGAGATTTATGACGATTGATGGCAGAAAATGTTAGATAGAAATGTTATTTTCATCAAATTTATTTTCATCTTTCTGTTTATTATATGTAGATATATGTTACTGCCAACATTTATAAATGGGTGTAAAATTACTTTCAATAATTATTATTTCAATGTTAAAGTTGAATTAAATTCAGTGAGAGAACTTTAATCAAAATGAACGTGTCCTGTTGAATTGGGAAAATAAAATAACCGGAAGAAAGATAATCAAGAAACAAAAAGGGGAAAATAAAAACTAGGAAAACTTAATAAAAAAAAATAAAAGCTTTCAGAAAAGACACGTTGAGAGATTACAATAAAAAATAAGTTCGAATTGATGTAAGAAGATTCGCCAACTTTCCTTTTCTTTGAAGTTGATTTCGACAACTTTTCAGTAAAAGAAAATTCTGAGAATTTCAAATCAAATGTGGCATATATCTTTACTTGGGCTACTGAGTGACAGGGAACAGTCTTTTTAATACATTATTTTATGTTATTTATTCCAGTTACTGCGTTTAGTAGATATCTTATAAAGAGTGATTGTC
>NC_090734.1:98004747-98013187 GCF_036898095.1 Palaemon carinicauda
AATAATAATAATAATAATAATAATATATTAATATATTACTAATAATAAAAATAATAATAATAATAATTATGAGGTATGGAATTGCTATCAATACCTACAAATTAAACTAATAAGGTCATGGAATATGCAGGTAGAAGTTGGTACCAGTAACCACAGGAGTACTAAGGACCATACCCAAGACATTGATAAGGAAACGAGGGTAAAAAAAAAAAAAAAAAAAAAAAAAAGAAAAAAAAAAAAAAAAAAAAAAAAAAAAAAACATGCTAATAGAAGATGGTAGGACCTGATAGGACCTGATATCGCCACAGGATTTTTGCAAAGGAGCGTGCTTCTTGAAACAACACATATAGCCTTGTGATGGAAATGATGGATATTAATAAAAAAAAAAATAGGTAACCAATATTTAATTTTCTGGATAAACTCATCATGACTATTAAATAAATATTAAAATTATTACGAACGTTATTTCAGAATGATAATATACAATTTAAAATTGTATAAGATATGTCTACAATGACTGAAAATTTAGGAACAGGCAATTCCAACGAGGAGGAAAGGTCTATGGCCTGCAGTCTGTAGACCTGGCTGCAAACTGATCAACAGACTTTAACTGATGAGACTGAGAAGTCCTTCTAATTTTAGCAAAAAGTTATTAGTAAAAAAAAATAATAGGATTCCAAATGTTCACTAATTCCTAGATATATCTCATATTATCATTATTTTTCATAGGTAGTTTATTTATTTCCTCTGTCCCTTTCCTCACTGGTTTATTTTCTCCATAGGAGCCCTTGGCCTTATATTATCCTTCTTTTCCAACTAGGGTTGTAGCTTAGCGAGTAATGATAAGGATAATAGTATGTTATGTCAACTATAATGATTTTTTTTGATCGAATTAAAGCTCCATGTCGTTCTCATACCAATGTCATTTATAAATTTGAAATTGAAAAATTAAAATCAAAATTTTAAAGGATCAGGTCGTAAAATACCAATTGTAATTATTTTGTATATATATATCAGACGCCCAAATTGACCCTAATTTTCAGCAGACATGAGGTAATTTCTGTTAAGCCCCTAAATGTTTAGCATCACTTTACATTAAAAGTGAATGTTGGCCATGGATTTTTACATTTATTATTACACCCATGTTAATTCAAAGTTCAGCGTTGAACTAACGTTATCATATCAACAGGAAAATGTTACGAAAATTAAATTAACTCTAAAACTATTTCATTTTTTGAATTGAATAAAACTTTGTAAGGAATGAAGGCTTTCATAAGCTTATGACCATAAACAAACATCGAAAAAATAAAAATAAACTTAAAATGAAACTCGGCAATAGAGACAATGAGCGCGTCAAGTACTCCCTAATGAAGTGGAATTTACTTTGTATAAAACACGCGCGAACACCACACACACGCGCGCGCGCACTCACACTGGCATTCCGTTTTCCATAGGATACAAGACAATTTTGTTCCTGTGTGTGTGTTTCTCCTGTATGTGAATGGTTGGATTTGTGTTTCAGACATTGAATATCATTCTCTCTCTCTCTCTCTCTCTCTCTCTCTCTCTCATAAGACAATGTTATTGTTACTCCTAAATCTTATTAGATAGAAAAAGGCTTTTAACTTAAGCCACGTGTCTTGTTCGTAGCTGACTCCTTCAAAAATAAAATTCTAGAACAGAATAATTCATAGTAAATATTATAACTACTTAAAATACTGTTAACAATAATGTATTGATAAATAAAATCTTCATGCTGTAAACCGTAATGTAAATGCAGTTTGTTATCATAAACGTAGTCTTGATCCTCTCTTAATGTTACTGGGATTGGAGATGGTATAATGTACATTAATATAACATAATCTAATGTAATCGAGTAGGATATGACAAGGTAATCGCAGTTGCGGAAATCAATTTGATCCTTTTATATATATATATATATATTATATATATATATATAATTATATTTCAACACAAACTGACAATTGTACTATATTTTGAAAAAAAGGTTGAAAAAAAAAAATTACCAATCGGACAATTTCTTACCACGACAAATGAATAACGATCGAATGAAGGAATGGGACTATGACTTTTTGTTTTCTTATTCGTTTCACGTCTGTTCTTTGAACAATTCTGTAAGAAAAAACTGTCAAATATTCTGAGAAAGGGAACAGTCAGTACTAAGAGTTATTCCACAGCAGAATAAGAATCATCAGATAGTAGTAGGTTGGCCAGGGCACCAGCCACCCGTTGAGATACTACCGTTAGAGTGTTATGGAGTCTTTTGACTGGCCAGACAATACTATATCGGATCCTTCTCTCTGGTTACGGTTCATTTTTCCATTTGCCTACACACTCACACACTGAAAAGTCTGGCCTATTCTTTACATATTCTCCTATGTCCCTCATACACCTGACAACAATGAGATTACCAAACAAACAATTCTTCTTACTGCACTGTAATTTTTCTGTGGCTTCTTTCCTCTAGGGTAAAAGAGACTCTTTAGCTATGGTAAGCAACTCTTGTAGGAGAAGGACACTCCAAAATCAAACCATTGTTCTCTAATCTAAAGGTAGTGCCATAGCCCTTGCACCATGGTCTTCCACCGTCTTGGTTTAGAGTTCTCTTGCTTGAGGGTACACTCAGGAACACTGTTTTTATCTTCTATCTTATTTCTCTTCCTCTTGTTTTGTTAAAGTTTTTTATAGTATATAAAGTGATATTTATTTTAATATTGTTGCTCTTCTTAAAATATTTTATTTATCCTTGTTTCCTTTCCTCACCGCGCTATTTTCCCTTTTGGAGCCCCTGGGCTTGTAGCATCCTGCTTTTTCAACTAGGGTTGTGGCTTAGCAAGAAATAATAATAATAATAATAATAATAATAATAATAATAATAATAATAATAATAATAGACAGGATTTTGCTTTTTCACCCAAATCATAAAAAATATTTTTTATTGAAAGATAAAAAGTGAATCGAATAGAGATTCCGTGAAAAATATTACACTTGAATTCTTTTTTTCAGAATTCTGATTTTACAGTTTCATTTGCTCTGTTTATTTGCGTTTTTTTTTTTTCTTTTCGTTCCAGCAGAAATATCACCATTAATCTTCGACCTTTATTTTCTTTTTCTGCTTAATTGGCTTTTGTGGAATATTGATTCTACCCACTATAAGCAAAACATATTCATTTTGTACTCTCTCTCTCTCTCTCTCTCTCTCTCTCTCTCTCTCTCTGCGTTAAAACTTTCTTCTCTTTTTCCCTGGATGACTTATCATATAAACGACTTTTAAACCGAATATTTTTTTTTTTCTTGTTTTCCATGATAATTTCGAAAGAGTTATCCCTATTTTACAGGACGAGTAAGCCAGACTTGTTCTTCAAGACATGATTATTTGATTGAAAAGACTTGTCAGGTATTTCTATATCTACCAAATTCTGTGTAATGGAAAAACGAAATTAGACTTATTGATTAAGTAATAGAAAATGTTCAGTGTCGTTATATGAAACTACTACTACTACTACTACTACTACTACTACTACTACTACTACTCCTACTTATCACAAATAATCACATAAGTCTATTACCAACGAGTTCAGAGCAGTAGATCCTAACTAGTATGCGCGACCAGTCCGAATTAAGGGTTAAATATTTAGATCGATGTATACACACACACACACACACACACCTTCCTCCCTAAGGGACAGGGGTAGGTGAGTGTAACCGGAGAGATTTATATATATACTGTAGTATATATATATATACTATATATATATGTATGTATATTATATATATATATATAATATATATTTATATATAATACATATATTATATATATATATATATATCTATCTATCTATCTATATATAATATATATATACATATAAATATTATATATATATTATATATACTTTACTGTATAAGCTTTACTGCCACAACAATCACGTGACTTGGTCTAAGCACTTAGCTGACTAGGTTTTTCTATAATTTTCTCTTATTATTCAGCTTTTTTTTCTTTTTTATCCTATTTTACTTATTGGCGTCCCTTCAACTATGTCTCACTTTTTATTGTCCCCTGGAGAAGTGTATTAAAAAATGCACAAAAGCGCTTGGTACTAAAGCTTTTTACGACTTTTGCATATATACGAGTATTATATATATATATATATATTATATATATCGGATTTTATTATATAGATCGTCATTAAACGTTCTAAGTACCCTTTGGGTTATCAGTATGTTTTCCCCACATCTTTATCCTTTTCAATATATAAAATTTTATATATTTTTCTTCTCAAAATGTCCCTTGTTCAGCCTCTTCCTAATACAGGCTAACACTCCACCTCCTCTAACCAACTACCGTCTTTCACTAAGTGATTGAATGTTCACTCAGTTTCCTTCTACTAAAATACCTTCATTATAATTCTCTCTTCAATCAGCGTTGTGTCTTCTATAAGAAGACCTTGATTACATTCTCCCATCTGTGTGAAATATTCAGTAGTTCGAAGAATCCAATACAGACCAAAATTTGTTGATTCCAGTTTCCATTCGTGGATTGAATACTTCTTGGACTCATTTCCAATTCCTATTTCTTGTACATCAGTTACCGTTCAAGATTCATTTACCTCTTACTAAACCATTGTTTGTTCCTTATTTGATTTATATGTATCGGAATTATCAATCATAAGGTATTAAGTGATATTCAATCAATCAATATCAACGAAATTAACAATAAATATAAGTCCGAATCTGAAATCCATTTCAGCGTCACACCATTCGCCGTCCATCACTAAAATTTTAGAAACCTTGTGCAAAGATAACTAGATGGAAACCACTAAAATAAGATTATCAGTTAGCAATTATTTCCCAAGAGATTCCATTTCCCATGTTCTTCTCGGTTTTGCTCTTATGGACTCCAATGAACCGGGTTAATCAAACTGTCGCTTATGGCCTTTTGGATGTGGACACTTAAAACGGGATATGAAACATTGATGAAACATTTGTACGCTTCAGATAAAACTGAATTGTGTTCATTCACTTTTCATCTGATTAGATCATTTGGTGTTTCTGGTGCATCTCGTTCGTTAAACTTTTCTGTTTCGTTGTATGTTATATATATATATAATATATATATATTATGTGTGTGTGTGTGTGTGTGTGCGTGTGTGTTGTGTGTATGTGGGACTAAATATATATGATATGCATGAATAACCACATACGATATATATATAATATATATATTATATATTAATATATATATAGTGTGTGTGTGTATATGCGCGCGCGCACACACACACACACACACACACACACATATATATATTATATATATTGTTTCAAAGAATCTCTTTTCGCTACATTAGATTATCTTGCATTTTTAGTATACCTCGTTCGTTAAACTATTCCTTTTCATTGCATGTTATCTGAAACGAATGAGGTCATCAGCGAACAGCAGTGACAGGTTAATTTCTTTTCATCAAATAGAAGGTTATTTAGATAGTGGAGTCATTTTTTATACTGATTAGTGCTTGTCTAACGTTTTTGTTGAACGTTGTTAAAAAGAACTTGAAAAGATTCCATCAATCTCAAAAATTGTTTAAATTCTTTCATTTTACCTGGGTTTCGAGTATTCTTCTACTGTGTGGTCTTCAGCTGCTGATTATCATCTAAATTTGTTGGACAGGAACTTACGGTATATTAAAATTTATTATTCGTGATCTAGATATTAATCTTTGGCACCGTCGTTCAATTAGTTCTTTATGCATGTTACATACGATTAATTTTTTTTATAATTTTGGACCATCCTCTACATTCAGATCTTCCCGGAACAGTTCCATCCTGTTCGTAATACTAGGTAGGTAGTTAATTCTAATAGTCATGCTTTTTTCCATCATGAGGCTAAATACTACACAGTATTCTAGAAGTTTTATTCCACCTGTTACCAAGTTGTGGAAATGATCTTCCTAATCGAGTAGTTGAATCAGTAGAACTTCAAAAGTTCAAACTCTCAGCAAATGTTTTCATGTTGAACATGCTTGCACAAGTCTTTTTATAGTTTATAAATCTAATATCTGTTTTATTTTTTGTGCATGTTTTTGAAATATATACTTTTTAAATCTCATTACTTTCTTATATCGTTTTATTTATTTCCTCTCCTCATTGGGTTCTTTTTCCCTGTTTGAGCCCTTGTGCTTATAGCATCTCGCTTTTACAACTAGGGTTTTAGCTTAGCTAGTAAATATATGTATATATATTACTCTCTCTCTCTCTCTCTCTCTCTCTCTCTCTCTCTATATATATATATTTATAATATATATATGTTGTGTGTGTGTGTGTGTATACATATATTATCATTAATCGAATGACCAGTCACAAACCTATCAATTAGCTACGATGCTGAAGATGGGTTGATTTCATTTCTAAGTATTGTACAAAAAACCTGAATTTAACAGATATATATAGAGAATAATTGTCATTAATCTTTCTTCGTGCCTGAGCATATAGACAATATCATAAAGGTATCATGGACCAGGGTTCGAAACCTGGCCGGTCAGATACTATAGTCTTTGAGTGATTTCGCCTGGGGGTCTGATCCTAAGGTCGGTAAGAGAATCCCGACTTTAATGTATTAATATTTATGGCTTACTTGAAATATGAAAAATACGTTTAAATGTGCAAAATTTATCATTAATCGAATGCCAAGTCACAAACCTACCAATTAGCTATGATGGTGAAGAAGGGTTGATTTCAGTTTTAAGTACAAAAAACATGAATTCGACAGGTATATGTACAGAAGAATTGCCATTGACTTTTATCTTTCTTCGTGGCTGAGTGGTAGGGTGAATATCATACAGGTATCTTGGACCAGAGTTCTAAACCCAGCAGGTCAGATACAATAGTCTATGAGTGATTTCACCTTGGTACCTGATTCCTACGTCGTTAGGAGAATCCAGACTTTATTGTATCAACATATATGACTTATTTGAGATATATATATATATATATATATATACTGTACTGTATATATATATATATATATATATACTGTACTGTATATATATATATATATATACTGTACTGTATATATATATATATATATTTATATATGTATGTATATATATATATATATATACATATATATATATATATATATATGTATATATATATACATATATAAATATATATATGAATATATATATATATATATTCATATATTATACTACATTATATATATATATATATGTATAAATACATACATAGTATATATATATATATATAACTGAATACATGCATACATGAGTAAATATAATTAGAAATAAAACAACTAGTATTAATAAACTTTAGTCAAATGAATGAGGTGAAAAATATATGTTGTATATTTAGAAATAAGAAACGTCTATTGATAATAAAAATAAAACAACGGTAAAATGTTCTGTATTCGGAATGAATGTATAGGAAACGGATAAATTAAAATGTGGATTATGTGGTTTTGATGTTATGGTAAATAATCCATAGCAGAATTGGAATTTACAAAGCTGTTCTTAACTAACATCAGTACGTTAGGTAAACAACAGGTTTCATAGAAACATAGTCTCATTTTATTAAAATATGTTCAAAATCTATGTTTCATAAGTAATAAGAGAATCAGCCCCTTACACGCACAAGTTAAATTCCCAGCTTCAACGTTGAATTCTGAATTAGTGAACGACAAATACCAATTTAAACAAAATGATGAATATTTATGTTTTATTGAATAATTATTTATATATATATATATATATATATATATAATACACCCATATATATAAATCTAAACATGCAAACATTTATACGAATTTTATATATATATATATATATATATATAAGTTTTTATATAAACCTTTATTCTTATTTCTCCTCGAAATGATAAATTTTGTTTAGAAGCTAAGAGAAAATAAAAATCCTGCATGAAATATAGTTATATATAATATATATATATATATATATATGTGTGTGTGTGTGTGTGTGAGTGTGTGTATATATATATATATATATACATATATATATATATATATATATGTATATATATATATATATATATATATCTATCTATATATATATATATATATATAAAAACACATGAATAAACCAATGCCGTAACGCGTTCCAGTAATGGTTTTTTTCGTTACCATCGGGAGAAACTGCAAAATTGTATCGATAAACACCAGTGTTCTATATGAAATATAACATGGGCCACAGCTGGAACGCATGAAATCATAATTAATGATTTTTTCGAGAAAGAAAACAATCTCTCTCTCTCTCTCTCTCTCTCTCTCTCTCTCTCTCTCTCTCTACCACGTCCCTAACAAGATATGCATTATCTGTAATTTATAAGTGGTATATTTGCTTTTGGTATTCAATCTTATACACACACACTCTCTCTCTCTCTCTCTCTCTC
>NC_090734.1:98013687-98016187 GCF_036898095.1 Palaemon carinicauda
AAAATGATCCAAAAAGAACTAATAAATTACGCTGAAAGTTAGCAGCTAAAGAACAGATAGAGGAACAATACCAGAAACAAGGATAAAAGAAAGAATTAAAAACGTTTGATTACCAGAAATCTTAAAACTCTCGCAATAAGTCCAGTTTGTGTGCAATTGAAGAAGAAACACCGAATTTCTTTCTCAAAAGTAAGTTTGAAATGAAGAGTCAAGCCTGATGTATATTTGGATGGACACGAAACTCAGATAGATCTTTCCTGAATTACTTTATTTCTAAGACTAACTTATAATGATATACGGTTTAAAAGAAGACAAGAAAGTTAACAAGGTAGTTATGCTTAATGAGTAGTAAGTATCTGTAAACACAAATATAACCTCTGGTAATAGGTAGTTATAAACATAAATACCTAACCTCTGTTCCCCTAGGGAAAAAGAATGAAATATTAAAGCAAATAAAAGGATAAGGCAATCAATAATTAAATGGTGGCATAGCTTTGAATAAATAATACAAAAACATACATAATACTATTAATCATGTTACATTCTAAAATAGTCAGGTGGTCTGCTTTGTCTGGTAGACCTTCGAAGTTTTGGTAATTCAGATATCGATCTATCAATTGAGTCATCAAAAGTTTTACCATTTTCATTTCCCGAAATTTTTTTTTTTTTTTGGCAGCTGCCGCCTCCTTTTCCTCTACATTTAGGATTTCATTCTTCTCTGCACCTGCAACTGCATCGCCTAACTCTTCACGAGTATTTATGAACTTTTTGGGTAATGGTGGGTCTGGATAGCTGACCAACTCTGAAAAATCACTTGCTAAAAGTTCATTTTTGTTATCTTGAGAATCATTGGAGATCAGTCTCATTTGTTCAATATGCCTCTTTCATATTAAGTTACCGTCCACTTGCACATTGTATGTGCAGGGACCTAATTTAAGAACCACAAACTCTCGAGCCCATAGCCCTTCTTGGTATTATGACGATAATCCCAAACCAGTACCACGTCCCCTATATCGAGTTCCCTCATTGGTTTCTCGTTCTGTGAGGCTTTTCTTTCAAATTGCTGAGATACATCTGAGTGTAGTAAATCAAGACAAGTGCGTAACTGCCGACCCATGAGCTCTGCAGGCGTGCGCTTTGTAGTACAGTGAGTTGAAGTTCGGTAAGTCAGTAGAAATTGACACAACTTGGTATTCAAAGATGTATTACACAATTGCAATGTTCTCATCACCCTTTTCATTCCTTGTTTGAATGTTCTTACTGTATTTTCGGCCTCCCCATTACTGCTTGGGTGATAAGCGGGTATCAGTATATGCTTTACACCATTTTGGGTCATAACTCTTTAAATTCCTCAGCCACAAACTGTCTACCATTATCAGACACGAGCTCTACACAAACCCCATGCTGAGCAAATACCCGCCGCATGATCTCGATGATATTAATAGTTTTAACTGATTTCATTGGGTGTACTTCTGACCATTTTGAATATGTCTCAATCATAATGAGGTACATTTGTCCCAGGAATGGTCCTGCGAAATCAACATGTACTCTTTTCCATGGACCAGAAGGCCATTTCCACGGATTACCCTCAGTACGAGTCGGCATTGGCTGAGTAGCCTGACAAGCAGAGCACCCTTGCACAGTGTTTTCAATATCTTGATCGATATTCGGCCACCACACATGCAAGCGAGCTAAACCTTTCTTATTAATAATTTCCGGATGACCACTATGTAGTTCTTCTAAGATATGAATCCTATATCTGGATGGTATTACCACCCTGGCACCCCATAGAAAACATCTCACTTCAATTGAAACAAACGCTGACGGCTATGGAAGGGTTTCAGTTCCTGTGCTATGTCTTCAGAGTCTTGCCATCCATTTCTTGTATAATATAAAGCTCTAGCCAGTACAGCATCATAGAAAGTTTCCCTTGCAACAGATTTCGCAGTTACAGGAAGAGAGTTCACCTTGGGCCTTTTAAATGCAGTTGTTAGGTATTTATTTTTCAATGCTGAGACGTGGAGGTTGAGAAACCACTGTTCTTGGCCTATTTACAATCGTACCGTGAGTTTTGTTAGGATTCAACTTCATATTTTAAACATTTTTACCTTTCACTAAATATAGTTATGGGATCCAGCAACCCCAGATCCACATTCAAAAGATGGAATTTAGGGTAAAGAGAGTAGCATCATCTCCATACACATGTTGTTTTCTAGGCCAAACCACATATCATGTTTTTGTAGTATGAAAAGTAATGGACCAAGAACACTACCCCGAGGAACACCAGATATCACATTCCTGTATCACATTCCTGTACTCACTTGGGATTCATCAACAAGAACTCTATGCAATCTATTACTTAAATGTTTCAATAATGATGGTAAGATAACACCCACTGGATGAGTTTGATAACATTGGTCCCATAATTAACATGGTCAAAGGCAGCATTAAAATCAAGGCCAATCATACGATCTTTCTGACCACAATTAAGGGATATCTC
>NC_090734.1:98021187-98031187 GCF_036898095.1 Palaemon carinicauda
AGGGACCATACCCAAGTCAATGATAAGGAAATGAGGGAAAATAAGCTTGCTAATAGAAGTAGATGGTAGGACCTGATAGGACCTGATATAGCCTCAGGACTGTTTCAAAGGAGCGCGCTACTTGAATCAGCACATATAGCCTTGTGACGGAAGTGATGGATAACAATAGATTCAATGATAATAGAAAAAAAGCAAATAGGTAACCATTGTTGTATTTTCTGGATAAACTCATCATGATATTACATAAATATCAAAATTATTATGAACGTTATTTAAGAATGCTATTACACAATTTAAAATTGTATAAGATATGTCTAATATGACGAAAAATTTAGGAATAGACAATTTCAACGAGTAGAAACGGTCTAGGGCCTTCAGTCTGTATACCAGGCTTATAACTGAGCAACAGACTTTAACTGATGAGACTGAGAAGTCCTTCTAATTTAGCAAAAGTTATTAGTCGAAAAATAATAGGATTCCAAATGTTCACTAATCCCTATATATATCTCATATCATCATTATTTTTCATAGGTTGTTTATTCATTTCCGCTGTTCCTTTCCTCACTGGTTTATTCTCTCCGTAGGAGCCCTTGGCCTTATAGCATCCTGCTTTTTCCATCTAGGGTTGTAGCTTAGCTAGTAATGATAAGGATAATAGTATGTTATGTCAACTATAATGATTTTTTTTGATCGAATTAAAGCTCCATCTCGTTCTTATACCGATGTAATTTTCGCTGATAAAAAATATTCCATTTATAAATTTGAAATTGCAAAATTAAAATCAAACTTTTAAACGATCAGGTCGTAAAATACCGCTGTAATTATTTTGTATATATACCAGATGTCAAAATTTACCTATTTTTCAGCAGACATAAGGTAATTTCTGTTAAGCCCCTAAATGTTTAGCATCACTTTACATTAAAAGTTGATGTTGCCATGGATTTTATATTCATTATTACACCCATGTTAATTGAAAATTCAGCGTTGAAATAATGGTATCATATCAACAGGAAAATATTACGAAAATTAGAATTAACTATAAACTATTTCATTTTTTGAATTGAATAAAACTTAGTAAGGAATGAACGCATTCATAAGCTTATGACCATAAACAAACATTGACCAAAAAAAATGAACTTAAAATGAAACTCGGCAATAGAGACAATGAACGCGTCGAGTACTCCCTAATGAAGTGGAAAGTACTTTGTTCAAAAACTGTTAACTAACCTTTGTGAGTGGAAGAATATTTCAAGATGCTTCAAGAGCAATTCACCACAACAATATCGAGACAGAACATTTGAACGCTATCATTCCTAACAAACTCCTCTTCCATTATTTACAAATCCCTAAAGTAAAGAATAACTTCAATGGAAGGGAATATATTGTGACGGGACCCGAATGCATCAGTCCGTCTTCTCTTGAGGACTGAATCTTCATACATTTCAGGTTCACTTCTCATAAATTTCTCTGAAGAGAACATTCCGCACAGGGGATTGTCATCTCTCTCTCTCTCTCTCTCTCTCTCTCTCTCTCTCTCTCTCTCTCTCTCCTCTCTCTCTCTCTCTCTCTCTCTCACTCACTCTGTGTGTGTGTGTTGGTGTGCGCACGCGTGTTTTTATATATATATACATATATATATATATATATATATATATATATATATATATATATATATATATATATATATATATATATATATATATATATATATAGGGCGTGTTATATATATATATATATATATATATATATAATATATATATATATATATATATATATATATATATATATATATATATATATAGGGCGTGTTATATATATATATATATATATATATATATATATATATATATATATATATATTATATATATATATATATATATATATATATATATATAACACGCGCGCACACCAACACACACACACAATAAGATGAAAAGTAGAGATAACTTATAGCATATCACAGCAAATACATAATAAGTGATTTCCTCAAAATATCTTCAAATTATTATTATTATTATTATTATTATTATTATTATTATTATTATTATTATTATTATTATTATTATTATTATTATTATTATTACTATGAAGCTACATCACTAGTTGGAAAAGTGAGATGCTTTGAGCCCAGGGTCTCCAACAGGGGAAAATAGCACAGTGGGAAAGGAAACAAAGAAAAATAAGATACTACAAGAACAGTAACATTAAAATAAATAGCAGCTACATAAACTATAAAAAACTTTTAACCAAACAATTGGAAGTAAAATAAGATAAAATAGGGTGCCTGATTGTACCCTCAAGCAAGGTGAACTCTAAGCCAAGAGAGTGGAAGACCATGATAAGTAGCTTGGTTACATTCGGTTACGTTTTGCTTTCTTTGTACATTAACAGATTTACTCTTTTTGGCCAACTTTTTTTTTCTCTCTAATTTTTTTTTACTTTTTACTTCACTTTCATCTTGAATTTATGCTTGAGATAGATTATATTGTATAACTATGTTTTTTGCTTTTTTTATATTAACAATACTTTCTGTTAGTGATAAATGTTCGATGTATCAAATTTCCCAAGATCCTATATTCATGAAAATTTAATAAATTTGGATATCTTATGAATTTATGATAAAAAAAAAATTGTAAAAATGCTTCTTTCCAACCCCTGGGGACTTCCCCAACTGCTGGAAATTCTTCCTCCCATCCCTGGGGTTTTCTTCCCACCTCTGGGGACTTCTCCCACCCCCATGGGCTTCCCTCCCTGGTAGGCCATGCAAATAGGTCGGCGCATAAAAGTTAATCGAAATCCAATATATCTCAACCAATTCTTATGAAGTAATGAGGGATCACCATATGGTTGAGAAGATTTGTTTCCTCCTCCTCTTTAGAGACTCTTCCAGTAAAAACACACTGTTAATTGACTCCTTTTCATCAGTTTAATTAGCAAAGAACTGAAAGGCTTGAATGGCTGGGTTGGCTAACAACCAGATATAAAAGCGGAAAGTTGAGGGTTCAATGAAGCTTATATTCGTTGTTAATAATTTTGTTGTTGTAAAGAAAAGTGAAAGTGAAAACATTTAAATTTGAAGCCACAGAAAAGTTCCTATATTTGTTTATTACAAAATTTTGTAATTATTCATAGAAATTAGTGTTTTGTTTACAGTAGCATATCAAAGATAAGATGAATTATCATTTTAATTTCAGTTTGGTCTTAGGTTTCATTATTGCATAACTTTTACGGAAGTAAATTTCCTTAGAATTATGTGACTGATATCTTATATCTACTTTCCATCTGAGAAACACTTCTACAGGATATTCCTTAGGACATTTCTGTTACCTTGTTTTGCAGATATGACTTTTTCTCTATCTTAAGATTCTCTTGGCTTTACGGTGCTTCCATATTCTCCTCTTTGTAGTACCTGCAACTAGCAGGGTTGCCGGGTTTTCTAGATGAGGAAAGGCCAACTTCTCATCAAACGCAGCTTTAAAAGGCCAACCCATTAATAGAAAAAGGCTCAAAATATTAGTATTTAAGGCACACCCTTTTTTCATATTATTAAAAGCTAATCAATTTCTAAAAGGCCAAAGTTTAAGTTTTTTGGGGCTGCAAAAATACCAACCTGGCAACCCTGCCTACAAGGCAAAGAAACCCTTCAATCACCTCGTGAAGGCCATGAGAAGAAAAGGTCAAATAAATATTGAAACAGAAAGACAAAGTTTGACCTATAGAACAACAAGGTGACTGAAATGCCTTGGTTTCCGAGGCGTGCAGAAATACATCCGCCAATATCCTTAGATTCCAATAGATAGATTAATACAATCAAATTTTAAATACTAAATTTCAATATATTTTCCATGGATATTGTTCGATCCGCATTACAACCAGGCTTTTTGTGGTCGGTTAAGAGAACACGGCAGATAAAGAAGATATATAAATGAAAAGCAAAAGCAAATAACATTTGATTTATTGGACAACTCTCAAATCAGGATATTCTCTGGAATTATCGGTAAATAAGTTATACAGTAAAAATAACAGTGATGGATTTTTTTTTTTTTTTGTACTGTTGACATATTGTTTCATCAGACATCAAAGGAATTTATATCATGAATTGATTATGAATAACAGTAAATGTAATTTCACAATTTCATATTTCATATTCTGCCTTCGGTGCCTTGATAATTATTTATACACTTGGACAATAGGATTAATAATATATGCAATATGAATGAATATCTCTCTCTCTCTCTCTCTCTCTCTCTCTCTCTCTCTCTCTCTCTCTCTCTCTCTCTCTCCCTCTCTCTCTCTCTCTCTCTTTTGGTGTTTGTATCACACGTGAACATACTTATGGTAATTCATCTTGAATCGATAGATCCAGTTTCAATGACTCATACGCGTATTAGTCTCTTGATTAATAGTATTATTATTATTATTTTTTTTTTTTTTTTGGGGGGGGGGCAAAGTTATGTCAAAATTGTGGATATCCGTAGATATTTATGTGAACTATAAAGACCTACCATGATTTAGGGAAAATATCTTACCTTTTCAATATCAGAAAAATTGAATATCCAATATATTGAAATATTCAAAGAAAAAATTACTTTTAACTTGTGTAAATATTCATACATAAGGTTGGGTACAAGAAACCATTCCCTAAAAGCTCAAATGTTGAGATCTTCTCTAAGTAAGTCACAAATAGCATTCGATGAAACATAACTGGAGTGTGGGAATTTTGTTCTTGAAGGATTAACTTTGTTAATCTAAATGTAATCAAGCACTGCGGAAAATAAAATGGCCAAATGGTCAAACTTGATAAGATCAGAATTCTGACAGGAGCAAAGGGTGGAAATACCACACTGGAAATACCACACTGTCAGGCTTAGTGCTATCATTCATTTTTTCCTAAGGTGATTTTCCGTGTTCCATCCATGTGTTGAGGAATATATAAAGAAAAGAAGAAAGAAAGTAGCATTAAAAAAAAGTGGGTCTATTTTGGTGGTGTCGATGGGGTAAAGCAGCATAATTCTTTAAGTAATAATAATAATAATAATAATAATAATAATAATAATAATAATAATAATAATAATAGTAATAATAATAATAATAATAATAATAATAATAATAATAATAATAAAAATAATAATAATAATAATAATAATAATAATAATAATAATAATAATAATTCCTTTATTCCATAAAACAATGGGTATTCTGTTACAAAAATAATGTATTTACATTAGAAGGTTCTTAAATAATAATGGCCTATTAAAATACATTTAGGATGGCATTTTTACTACGATCTAAAATCCATAAATTATATAATAATATGTCTCCAATAAAACTACTTAAAATTCCACATTGAAAATAAAAATTTACATACAAATTAGCTATATTTAGTAAATTAGGATATTTCTAAGGCAAGTCTAAAACAAATGATTCATAGAAATTCAAGAACGTTGTAGTGTCTAAAAAGGGAATATTTTTTTTACATACGGCCAATAATGAATATATACATAATGTAGATATATACACACGCACATATACATAAATTTAGTCTGAAAATACAGTGACAATAAATTTCCTCATCAATAATGAAAATACAATAATAAAATCAAATTTAATTTTCAATAAATCACCCTTTCATCCATACATTTTAAACTGTAAACTAGTCACTTAAAAGTAATCAATGTGTTGCACACTTCAACCATATTATTATAATCATTGCTGACTCGCAAATAAGAATGATTTCAATTTCTTTTTGAGAACGAGTAAATTTCCACATTCCTTAATATCCACATGCAGTGCGTTCTATAATCTAGGTCCTCTGACTGAAGTTGCCCCATCAGCTATTGCTGTTCGCCTACTTGGAACCATCAGATTGCTGCTCATCCTAGTTTGACGAGATCTCGTCTGTTCGATGGTTTCCAATCTCATATTCTTTGGGGTATATGTTCATGCACTATTTATGAATAAATGTACAAACATCATAAACTTTTTTATTTGCTATATTCAATTATTCCAGTTTTCTAATATACGGTGTGGCCTCATCATATTTTTTCCCATCACCTGAGGCGACTTTCGATGCAAAATTTTAATCTTCTGTATTTTTTGTGAGTTTAAATTTGAACACCCATTCCATATAGTGGAGCAATAGGATACTATGCTTATTGCTAATGCTTCAACAACTAATTTTCTGCTTGCCTCATCAAAATGATCTTTATTTCTATTTAGGAAATGCAGCACTCCCTAAGCTTTGCTATATATATTTTCTACATGGTTATCAAAATTAAAGAATCTATCAACAATTACACCAATATTTTTACGTTTTCACTTGGTTTGGTGTTGTCGTTATTTACTTTATTGAAATATTGTCTGGTAGTCGGTTAATATATTGACGAGATCCTATAAACAAGAATTGAGTTTTATTGGCATTCGATTTAAGCCATTTTCTAAAAAGAAAATATTTGTGTACTTTTTTTAATTTCTTTCAGATCGATTGAGAATTTCTGATACGTTATCGATCATACCGGAGTGAAGAAATTGTGCATCATCAGCATATTGAACTAACATGTCAGCGTCATTTATATCAACAAGTCATTTACGTAAATATTATATAAAATTGGTCAAAGAATCGAGCCTTCTGGTACTCCATATTCCACTTTGTATCTGCTTGAGATGTGGTTATCTGGTTTTTATTGATTGAGTCTGAGCTGTCGGATAATCTCTAAACCAAAAATGATCGATACCTAAATCCATCATCTTGATTAGAAGTAAGTTTATGGGAAACAGAATTAAAAGCTTTTGACAGATCACACAAAGTAAGCAAAAATATTATATTATTATAAATATTTTCGTGAATCTGTTTCATATATTATTGTTAGAGCAGTTTCTGTAGATAAATGTTTTCTGAAACCATGCTGAGTGATAGATATATAATTTCTGGACTCCAAGTAGTCGTAAAGTTGATCGCTCACAATTTTCTCCAATACTTTTAACATAATAGATAATAAAGACATTGGTCTAAAATTACTGGGATCATCAACGTCACCTTCCTTATAAAGCGGATTTACTCTACTATATTTCCATTCAATTGGGACCTTACCTGTTACGATTGAAGTGTTTAAAATTACAGTAAGATAAAGGCCTATGACTGGCATTGAATCTTTTAAAAATCGACTCTTAATATTATCAGGACCATGAGAATTTGTGTTCTTTGAACTATTAACCACCTGAACCACCTTTCCAACATCAACCGGACTTGACCTAAAACATTCTCTTCTATGGATAATGTGCTGATTATCTGGTAATGAGGAATTTTCCTCACTCACTTCCCTATTTGTGTTCACATCCTCATATACTTTCTTGCCAACGTTCGCAAGGAATTCATTAAATCTTTCGCTACTTTCTTCCGGATTTTCTAAGTTACTCCTTCCTCCTGTTTTCTTATTTGAAATAACTTTGTTTATCACTTTCCACATATTTTTACTGTCAAGTTTAGCGGGTTTTGATTTTATTTAACTCTTGCAAATTCCATCATTGATATACTTTATTCTTTGATAGTTTATATCGTTTCACAGAGCTTTGATCTTTGAATAAATCTCTCCTGTTTCTTAAATGATCTAGGTTTTTCAAAGCCTCTTTGATTTCAGTGCTTATCCACAAACGGTGGCCTGTATATTTCCTTTGTTTCCGTTGGTGTAACTATTTCTATGCAATTATTCGTCACAGTTTTTAAAATAAACGCCTGTTCATTCACATCGTCTGTTTGGAGTATTTCGTCTAATAAATGAGTGTGGTTTCTAAGAAGCGTTCAAAATAATTCTTTCGTATAGTTTTTAAAGCTTCTAAAAGTTTTTATTTCTGGGTAAGGTTTAGGTTTAATAATATCAAGAGTACAGATAATAAGATCGTGATCCGATATGTGGGATTTTACTACACCTGATGAAAGTACCATATTTATACTCTTCGTTATTATAACATCAACAAGTGTTTTAGAAGTCTCCGTTATCCGATTAGGCTCTGTAATTACTTGGTTCAAGTTCTCCATATTTAGTATTTTTCCCAGTCTAGAATATTCATTCAGCAATTCACCATTCAAGTCTCCAAGCACTAACATTGGATGTTATTTTTAAGGAAATAAGATGGAACATTTCTTGAAGATGGATAAACGTTTCCCTCGAGGAATTTGGATGCCTATATACAGCACCAACAATAATGGATGGTAGTTTCCTACACTGTACTTTTAACCAAGTGCATTTAATACCCTCACAGCGTTCCAATTTTACATCTACGAAAGCTGCACTAAGGTTATTTCAGACATAAATACAGGTGCCACCACTCCGTCCACTGTTGCTTCGGAACAAATTAAAACCATCAATATTTACATATCTGTCAGGGATATTTTCTTCCAACCATATTTCACTTATGCACAAGATATAAATGTTCCTTTCATGAGTCAATAACTTAATTTCCTCCAAGGATGATCTTAGTGACCTCGCATTTATGTGTTCTACATTCAGTTTATCTTTTCGACAGATGGCCCTACCTTCTTTGCCAGTTTCCTAATAATAGTTATTCTGGTTTTATACTGACAAAATTTGCTTCTGTGTCCTAATTGTTCACAGGTACCACGTGTCAGCTTGTGGTCAAATCTACATGTAGCTACTTGATGGTTTCTTTCCCCACAGTTAAAGCACCCATGCATTGAATTTCCCTCTCCCACTCGTTTGCTCCCCGGTATCCTTCTTCATATCTATGCTGGGATGAAAAGAATTATACCTAATTTACTCTGGCTGTCTTACATACATTTCTCTCCGGAATTCCTTATTATGATTTACCATGTTCCTGCCAGCGTTACGACGCTCTACTTTATTCCAGGTCTCGGGATTCTTGTTTTGAAATACACTAGGGGTCCTCCTCGTGTGTCTGTTTGAAAAAAAATCCCTTATTTTTAGAAGGTATCATAGGTGTAGACTCTGCGCTCAGTTTCACTCAATTTTTACTTAATTGAAAGTGGATACAGTGTTTGGATATTGCATTCAACAATCTGAAAATCCCATACCTGTTTAGAAAAACTTCTTTATTTTGTTCATTATCATCAAAACACATCGAGTCAACGTCTCCTGTACCCAATCTAAAAAGCAATTTTTTTTTTTTATATAATTGATGCTCCATTATCGACACTCCAGCTTGATAGTTTATTATTGTAGTCATTTATTTTCTCGTCGTATTCCTCAACTTGTATTACAGGTGCAATCTCACTAATATTCAAATCCATATTTTCATTCCTTTGGTTAAGACAAGTAACAAGGGATACAAGAGCATCAAAGATGTTATCTGCAGTTGCTCCATCGAGAATGTCCTGTAGTCCACAATACAAAATACATCTACCTGGTGTCCACGTCAGTTTTTCCGAAACCCAGCTCTTAATGAGATCAATGTTTCCTTCTTTGATTGTTTGAATCAAACAATGGCTTGATATATCAAATGGTCTGGCTGAGAGAACGTTTGTATCTCCAAGAAGCAAGGTTTTCTCAGTATTTAGGCTATGTGATGATGTCACTCTCATTGCAGTGGTTTCATCGGACGAAGTTCCCGTAAGCCTCCTCACTTGCTCCACCAATGTAGACAGTCAATCGTTTAGTTTGTTTATAGTGACTTGAGCAGCTTTCATCACCTCGTTCATTTCTTCTATTTCTAAATCACGGATTGTTTATCCCTTCTTTCAGTTCTTCTATTTCTGATTTTTCCTTTTGTGACATAGCTCCTTTTTCTTGAGCAGCTGCTTAAAGTGATCGCCGTTTTTCCATTATCACATCAACAAGCTTCTCCTTCGTCACCCAAACTTTGGTAATACCAAGGTCACGACAATGCTTCTGTAATTCAGCCTGGCGAAAATTACTATGAAGATACTCCCAAGTAGGATTATTAAGAGACAAATTCTGATTTGTCGAAGCCATTCTATATAATGCTCTAAAAGCTACCAGGTGTTTGGTTCTATTCACTGTCTTG
>NC_090734.1:98036187-98041187 GCF_036898095.1 Palaemon carinicauda
CTTTATCTGGAGTGGCGATTATATAGTTGGTTGGCGAGATACGTTGAGTGATGGTATAAGGTCCCTGGTATTTCTCTCGTAGGGGGAGAGCCTGCAATCGGATGGTATAGCAGCACTGCATCTCCTACTTTGAAACTTCTGGTTTTAGCCTTTTTTATCATAGTTAATCTTCATCTTCTCTTGAGCTGTTATCAAGTTAGTTTTTGGCAATGGAGTGAAGATATGAAAGTTTCTTGTTGAGTTCTGAAATATATTGGGAAAGAGGTACCTCATTATCTCCCAACTTCAGGATGCGGTTCTTTGACTGAACTGAGGATAGTTCGTGGCCGTCGACCGAAGAGTAGTTCAAAAGGTGACATACCAGTAGACTGATTTCGAACTCCTCGTATGACGTACATGATCAGTTCCAAATCGCAATCCCACTCGTTACCTGAACTATGGATGTATTTCCGGAGAAGATTTTTAATGGTCTGGTGAGTGCGTTCTAATGCTCCATTGGTCTGTGGATGGTAAGCTGAGGATGAGACTTGGGTTATATGGTAATCTTTCATAGCTGTTTTAAAAGCATGACTCATGAAATTGGTTCCTTGATCACATTGTAGTTCAGTTGGAAATCCTACAACAGTAAATATGGACACTAGTGACTTTAGGATGTTCTTGGCTGAAATGTTTCTTAAAGGTACTGCAAATGGATAACGCGTAGTTGGGCATAAGGCCGTAAGCAAGTATTCATGTCCCCTTTTTGTCTTAGGCAAAGGGCCTACACAATCTACTATGATCTTACTGAAAGGTTCTTTAGGCACAAGTATAGGTTTTAAGGGTGCAACTGGTACTTTTACATTAGGACTACTTTTTGACATGTTGTACATGTTTTTACGTACTCTTTAATGTCATTCTTCATGTTTGGCCAATAAAAGTCTTGACTGATGCGTTCATATGTTTTAGTGATACCAAGATGAGAATCAGCAGAGTGAGACAATTCTAGGATCAGAGGTCTTATATCCTTAGGAACAACTACCTGGAATAGATCATTCCAGGTTTCTAGATGACTGTTCTTGCTGGACCTGAATTTTCTCATTAGTACATTATTATTAATATAAAAATAAGAACACTTGTTGGTATCCTTTGGTTTCACTTGGTTGAAACACTGCTGTAGAGTGACATCTTTCCTTTGTTGATAGCTAAAGGAATCAGGTTGGATCTTATATGTACTCATCAACTCGTTGAAATCCATAGGTTCAGAGACTGGCAACGGGTTTGATGATGATTCAGTAGGGGTGTCCTTTTTTCTGCTTCGTGTCACTGCTAAGCATTCCTCCTGTACAACATCACCTGGAGATACTGCTATTAAGTTTGTTAAGACAACAGAGTTAGCTATGTCATTACCCAGGATTACATCTACATTCTTGCATGGTAACTGTTCTGGATTTACAGCTACTTCAGTAGTTCCAGAGAAATAAGGACAATGAAGTTTTACATTAATGAGAGGCAACATAGACTTACTGGTTAGGTCATTAACTGCAACATACCTGTGAGTTTCACCTTTAGGTCGTATTACTTTAGGAGAGACGATCGTTTGAGAGGATCCAGTGTCTCTGAGTATGGTTACAGGTTTACCATTTATTTTGCCTGAGCAAGTGAAGGGTGCAAACGCTTGGGACTCGTGTGATGCACAATGGAAGGTCTTTTTCTTCTCCACCTTAGGTTTTGGTTCCTGTTTGGGCAGATTCATTTGCTTAGGAGAGAATTGAGGGGGATTAGGTTTTCTCTTTAAGTATGAAGCTGCACAATGTGGATCAGGACATTCTGAAATATGATGTCCTTCTTGTTTGCAGTATGTACAAGTTTCCTTAGGTCTAGTTTCTCTATATGGGGTTTTACCTACTTTATGAATAAGAGCATAGTCATCTGCCTTTAAAGCGGCTTTCTTAGGGTCAGATTCATTCTGCTCTCTTAGATACACATTAATGCTACCTGGTATTTTCCTTAAGAACTCCTCCATTACTATTAAATCTTTCAACTGCTCGAAAGTTTTGACATCTACTTTGTCTACCCACTTCTGAAACTGTTTAATCTTTCCATTCATAAATTCTAAAAGGTCTGCTGAACTTGCTTCTGACTATTACGAAATATTTGCCTATAACCTTCCGCAGTAATAGAATAAGCATCAAGGATTGCCTGTTTAATTATGAAATAATCATGTTCCTCTAACATAGTGGCACATACAGATAATGCTTTACCTTTAAATGAGTTCCGGATGATTAAATACCATTTGTCCTGAGGCCAATTGAGATTCTTGGCTGTGTCTTCGAACACAGAAAAGTAGTTATCAGGTTCCCGTTCTTCAAATGTGGGCAGCAACTTCTGCACCTTGCCCACATCAAAGGGTTCGGGAATTAGCTTACCTTCTTCCTTTTCTTTCAGTCTTATAAATGCCAGATCCCGTTCTGTTACTGTGGCCGCTTCTCTCTTAATCTGCAGCCTAACACGGAGAGCGTTGTTTTTCTGTTCACTTGCTTTTTCTTGTTGCTCCAAAGCAGTTTCCACCTTGATACGTTCTAGGGAAGCAGCGGCAGCAGCCTTGCGCTCAGCAGCAGCGGCTTTCCTCTCTTCTAACTCAGCGGCGGCAGTTGCGGCTCGTTCAGCAGCAGCGGCTCTTTCTCGTTCTACCAGAGTTGCGGCAGTTGCGGCTCTTTCAGCAGCAGCGGCTTTCCTCTCTTCTACCTCAGCGGCGGCAGTTGCGGCTCGTTCAGCAGCAGCGGCTTTCCTTTCTTCTACCTCAGCGGCGGAAGTTGCGGCTCGCATCTTCATCTTTTCCAACTCCAGCTGTAGACTTAGTTTATCCAAGTCACCATTTGGATTGGTAACTGTTAGAGCTCGAACGTCAGCCAATTCTTCTTCTGGAACAATATCTTCATCTACAAGGAAGTTCAAAATATGACTGAGAATTACACATTTTACGGCAGTTGCGGGAACCTGTACATCATAATGGCAAGCTAGATTCTTTAGGTCAGTTTTTGTGGCAACTGAGAGATTCCACATGATCCCGTGGTGATACAATAAATTGTTGCAAGTTGAAAGGCATTTTGAATGTCGCCCGTGGCGCAAGATAAGTACAAACTAAAATAAATATCCAAGCTTTACAAGAATAAGTATAAGATCATACGATCGCAAAATAACAATCTTTCGATCACAGAAATACAAAATAGCGATCACAAAATTACAAGATCGAGAGATCACAAAATTACAAAATTATATGATTAAATCACATTACACAGAAATAGCTTAAATACAAAATAGAGTCTCGCGAAACTTACGATACTATAAAACTTTTATTCACCGTTAACAACTGAACAATTTTTTTTTTTTTTTTATACTAGAGATCTTGAACACGCGGCTAACTACTTCATAATTACTCAAACGACACGCTTAACATCACAAACTTTTACAACAATTTTACCGAATCGGTAAACAAGACTTTAAAACGCAAAGGTATTTTTTACTTTAAACATACCTAATTAGCACGTTCTAGTTTACATTTCCTTTTAATTTATACCAGCTTAAATACGATAACTTTTCAATGTTACATTTTAATTTATATAAATACTATATTATTCTCGTTATGATGAAGTATCTAGTTAATAGTCAACACCTAGTTTAAAGTAATTGATTATCAGAATAATGCGCAAACTGGACAAAATACTTACTATGCGCTTTATAGATATAACAGGAGTAATTTAACACAAGTATTTAAATATTCATTTACCGACACGTAAATGTTATTTGTACACCAAATAGTAATTTCAACACCAAACAATATATAAGTTAATTTCCTGACAGGATATAACGATTAGAATTACGAAAATCTCCGAAACTGGAAATTGGCTAATTTCACTTAAGAAATTTATATAACAAAATAAATCAATTTATAATGAAATAGAGATGGAGGAAATTTCACTTATAATGAAACATAATTTAATAAATCACATAATGAAATTTGACTTGTTTCCTAAATATCACTTTTGAATGGCGATTTTAAGAAATGGCAAAATCTTAGGGCTTCAGATTTTTTTTTATGAGAAATCTCTGGGATACGAGATTTGAGTAGGCGAAACTTTAAAAGCTACCTACTGGGGGCATCTTCAATTAATAAGGGTGGTTTAGAAGCTGGACAATCAGCATACCTAAGTCTTAACTATATTAAGCGTGACTTGTTCCTCTTACAACCAAATGACTACCCAGACATATATTATACATAAATGTCTAATGAGAGGGAGACGAGACATCTACCTTACCTTGGAATTATTACTGTCGTCCTTTATCCTGGGTACGCCACAACACAACACTCGATACTGTTCATAATCACTGGAACTGTTCTTTCACGATTCAATCACTTGATATAGATTTGATGAATCATCTCACACATCATATCGCACATCAGATCGCACATCAGATCCCGGACAGGCCCCCAACTATTATGTGACGAACCACTGTGCAAACAATTACCCCTTTACAATGGGCGGTAGTTCTCTTCACACAACAAAATAGAAGTCATATGGGTAGACTTCCAAATTCACTTGTTTCTTATTACGAGTGTATAAGATTGTTGATTATGATCAAATGTATCTTCTTAAAGCTGGTTGCAGACAACAGAAGCACCAATAGCAGGATAATTGGAGGACAGGAACAATAAACTATGTTATAAACAAAACTTTAATCTTACGTTAAACAAAACAATGAAAAAGCACTTCAAAACAACAATAATAAGCAATGCAAAGTGAATGGGTGAGTAAGGTAGATGAATCTCGTGGTGAGAACAATGTATTCTAACAAAACAATAAATTTGGGGTTACCTTATAACATGTAAGGTAAGAAAACAGGGATGATTTACAGCAGGAAGGTGAGTGTAAACAACAGATAATGAGAAGAATGGAATGAAGATGGCGCTGAAGTAAGGTGATGTATTTACAAAGAAAATGGAAAAATAAACTTTAGACAAA
>NC_090734.1:98043687-98048687 GCF_036898095.1 Palaemon carinicauda
TATATATATATACTGTATATATTAAGTTATTAATATATATATATATATATATATACATATATATATATATATATATATATACATATTAATTCATACCTATATATACATATATATATATATATATATTCGGTCACCTTTAGCTCCCCCCGTTCCTCGGGTAGGTGGAAAGGGAGTATTCATACGCTGGTGAGAGGGGGCCTGCTTGTGCGTGTGTACATATCTATCTGAATATTTAGCCTTGATTTTTTACGGGTCGTGTAAACTAGCATATATATATATATATATATATATGTTTAAGAGAGAGAGAGAGAGAGAGAGAGAGAGAGAGAGAGAGAGAGAGACCTTTACTTCCACACACAATTCTTTGCAAATCAAAAGCGATAAGTAAAATATTTCAACCAGATGTCGGTACCAGTAACATGCTTATGAGATAGTTAATAATGTGAGCTTTGCATATCAACAATCGTTGTAGAAAAATGTCTTTAATGTTTTTTGATAATCATTCATTTGTTTTTACACATTTAATGAAATATGATCTTTTTTCTATAAGCAACAATGTTAATTATTATTATGAGAAGAAAGATTTAATTTGAATGCGTCAAATCTGTTTGAATAAACATATTCGTTCGCCAATATTTTTGTTATTGTTTTTTTTTTTTTTTCAAGGAAATATAATGACACTCAAATGATTGCCATTAATATTCGAGATTCCTTAGAAACTATTTCAACTTCTTTCCTCTACTGTAAATTTGTATAATCCTTTTTTTCTCTTGACATTTTTCAATTCAATACACATGTAGTTTTTATTAATTTTTGAACATTTCAATTCACATTATTACTTAAATATAATATTGATCTTTTGGGCCTAATATACTGTTTGTGATAAATACTGATTTTAATGATAATGATATTTATGATGTTGATAAGTGAAATAAAATGCAGAAAACCCTCATGAATACTAAAAAGAATATGCTGATGACAATGATAAATAAAGGCACCAAGTAATAAATTGCCGCAATTGTAATGATCATATTAAGAAAAACATCAACAAATGCAAAGATAGTAACAACGATTGCAAGAAAAACATTTAAACCACTAAATACCTGAAATATATATATATATATATATATATATATATATATTTATATATATATATATATATATATATATATATATATATGAATTTCTTCTTTAAATAAACCATCTCTGACGTAAAACTAAAATTCACGGAGTTAATTAGCAGCGAAATTTGTGTCGGAAGAAGAAAAGTATCCAGAAAAGGTTCCTCTCAAACGATCCTGTAATGAAGCGGCCAAAAGAAAGTCTCTTCACAAAGGAGAAAACTAAAAACGAGTTGGCCTCAAAGAGGAAACGATTTCACTTTCTTCTTCGGTGAGAAATTGGTCTTTGCTTAAACTCAGATTAATTTTGGAAAGAAACTAAAAAAATAACAAAAATTTATGATTGAAGACGCCGTCGTGGAATCCTTTCTTGAAGTAGAAAGCAGAAATTACTTGACATTTCACTGTAGTTTTTTTAAATGTTATGAAACATTAAGATTTCTGGCGTTGCCACTCTTGGCGAGGGGATCTGCTGGACTTGGAGTTTCCTCTAGTGTCTGCAACCTCACCATCCTTGTGAGCTTAAGATGGGAGTTCCGGGAGGCTTAAGGGTACCTAATGAGTCATTAACAGCCATCGCCTGCGAACCACCCATGGTCCTAGCTAGGGTGGAGATCAAATATCTGTATGGTCAGTCTCTAGGGCATTGTCATGCTGGCCAGTGTATTGACACTGTCCCTTGCCTCTGCCATTCATGCCGACCTTTCAACCTTTAAACCTGTTAGGTGGGGAAAATCTGTAGATGTGGCATATAATGCCTTGCCCTTGAAGTGTTACTCAATGAATGAAACTGGAGGAAGTGGCAACGCCGCAAAACTACACCATATTTCAATACATTTATGTCTGACATTAGATTAGTGTCCATTAAAAAATGACAGTAATATGGATATAATTCACCAATTGAATAGTATCTGTAATTGATCAAATACATTATTGTTATTCATCCTTTTATTAAATTCTCGAAGAAAAAATATGAAATATTACTTTTTAAGTGAGGGATATCTTAGAGCATTGATTAAAAATTAGGTCGTTTGGTTGGCTGGATTTTCCAGGATCATATAATTGCTTCTTATTCTAGACTGGTTAGATCTGACATTAATAAGGACAGTTAGTCCTAAGCTCATCCCTCCTCTTTTATCCGAGGTTTTCACTGGTTTGGTAATGTGAATTTGAAGATTCCAGTATTAGAAATGATTAAGAAAAATTAAATCTAATGTGTCCCCATTACTAAAACTATGTGTTTATATGTGGCTTTAATTTTTTATAACAAATTATGATGTGCTGGTGAAAAAAAATAGCGTATAATTCACATTATCAAGATCATAAGAGATTATCTAATGTATAGAAAAAAGGGTATTTTGAAAAAGGAATACATACCTACAATGCGATTTAAAATTCAGCTCCAAGTTACAAATGTAACGATACTTTTTAATGCTAGGAGGAAGAGCAATATGAATTTCATATAAGTAAGAGTAAGTTGATAAAAAAAGTATTTCTGATATACATGTAAACCAGAATAAGGTCAGTTTTCGTAATATCAAACTTGAAAACGATTTTTTTTAGCAAAAGTATATATTAGAATTTTTAAGAAAGATAGGACAAATATTAGAAGTTGCATGAAATATTTGCAAGAAGGGAAGGGCTTTTTAGAAACAGTTATTAAAAATGAAATAAATTCTCTGATACTCGTATAGGCTAATGTTGACCAAATTGTCAAACAAAACCATTGCCCAACTTTTATGTTAAATTATATCCATCGATGGTTCAAAGGAAAAAATCGTTTGAGCTGCCAATCTTTTAAGTAGAGGAAATAATTCATGTTCTCAAACATGTATTGGCCCAAAATTTCAAATATAGTACGCAATGAGAGGGATTTGAAACTACAACAGTTTTTTATGGCTCGTAGGACAGGAAACTATACAGAGATTTCAATATCGAGATAGAGTTTTAGATAAAAATTCTGGATAATGCCTTCATTTTTATCTTCCTTTGTCACAAGATTTAAAACCAACCAATAACTTTCTTCTTTACCTAAAAGTGTTCTGACACTTAAAAGAAACTGTCTCCCCACTATTTGTCACTCTTGTTTTGGTCACAAGTCTACACCTCTTCGGTGGATTCATTCTTAAAAAGTCACAATGGAACAGGTGGGGGAGGGGGGTTTGATCCATTAATCTCTCTACTGTAAGGAAGGGGACACGTCAGAACCATCACTTTATATCCGTGTTAATAGAACATCTCTGAGCATAAGCCTTTTCTGAGAGAGAGAGAGAGAGAGAGAGAGAGAGAGAGAGAGAGAGAGATTTATTGATTGATTTAAAGTTTAGAGAGAGAGAGAGAGAGAGAGAGAGAGAGAGAGAGAGAGAGAGAGAGTGTGTGTGTGTGTGTGTGTCTGCCATAAGCCTGTCATTTGGAGTTTACAGTAATGATTAAAGATTTTGTGGGTCCTGAATTATAGGAAACTTTTTCGTAATATTTTTTCAACTCATATTTACCGATCGAAATAAATCACTTAGGTTAACTTAAATCTTATATATTAGCATCATCATCAGTCGTTACTAGTCCACTGCAGAACTAAGGCCTCAGACAAGTCCTTCCACTTGCGTCTGTTATGGTCTTTATGCCAGTCCACACCTGCAAACTTTCTTAGTTCGTCAATCTACCGTCTTCTCTTACTTCCCCTGCTTCTTTTGTAATCTCTAAGAACTGATTCTGTTATTCTTAATGTCCATCTATCATGTGTCATTCTCATTACTCGTATATCCTACACACGTCCATTTCTTTTTCTTACATACTGTTAAAATGTCATCTACTATAGTTTGCTCTTGTATCCATGTTGCTCTTTTTCTATCTCTTAGTGTTATTCCCATTATTATTCTTTTCATAGATCTTTGAGATGTAACTCACTCACGTTTTAAGGTTTTAGTAAGGTACCTAGTTTCTGATGCATAAGTTAATATTGGTAGGACCATCTGATTAAATAATTTTTCTTTTAGAGAAAATGGCAATTCACTTTTCATAATCTCATTTTGTTTACCAAATGTTCTCCGTCCCATGCTTATCCTTCTATTAATTTCAGTCTCGTGTCCTTTGAAAACACTTACTGTTTGTCCTAAGTATGTATATTCATTAGTAATTTTTAAACGCTCGTCAATCATTCTTATCTGTTGTCTATGCGTTTTCTTTATTCAAATATGCTATTATCTTCTGTAACCCCTCCCATGATTCATTAAATAGACCTACATCAGCTACAAATCTCAGGTTGTTAAGTTATTCCCCATTAACTTTAGGATTGCTGTACTTCCTGTATAGATTCGATTGAGATACTACCACTAGAGAGTTATGGCATTTTTTGACTGGCCAGACAGTACTACATTAGATCCTTTTCTCTGGTTACGGTTCATTTTCCGTTTGCTTACACATACACAGAATAGTCTGGCCTATTCTTTACATATTCTCCTCTGCCCTCGTACACCTAACAACACTGAGATTCTTCTTAACCCAAGGGGTTATTATACTGTAATTGTTCAGTGGCCATTTTCCTCTTGCTAAGGGTAGAAGAGACTCTTTAGGAGAGGGACACTCCAAAACGAAACCATTGTTCTCTAGTCTTGGGTAGTGCCATAGCCTCTGTATTATGGTCTTCCACTGTCTTGGGTTAGAGTTCTCCTGCTTGAGGGTACACTTCAGCATACTGTTCTATACAATTTCTCTTCCTCTTGTTTTGTTAAAGTTTATATAGTTTATATAGGAAATATTTATTTTAATGATGTTACTCCTCCTAAAATATTTAATTTTTCTCTTTTTCCTTTCCTCACTGGGCTATTTTCCCTGTTAGAGCCATCGGGCTTATGGCATCCTGCTTTTCCAACTAGGGTT
>NC_090734.1:98056187-98061187 GCF_036898095.1 Palaemon carinicauda
GTTGAACAATATCATAAAACTGCACCATTTCTGTCACATCCTTGACAGCATCATTAATCACCAAATTTAAATTATGAGCAGCACAATGAACATAAACTGCACTGGGTTCAACATCAATTATTTTTTTCTGCACACCTTTGTATATCCCCTTCATGTTACTAGCTCCATCATATCCTTGGCCACGACACCTTGAAATAGAAAGTCCTCTTTGTTTAATTATTTGCAAAATTTGTTCTGATAGTGCAGCTCCACTTTGGCCCTCAACCTTATGAAACCCTAAAAAAGATTCATTAATTTGTAGGGCTTTTGGCTTACCATTATCATTATATTCTATGCTACAGTAACGGTATATTTCACACATCTGATCAATTTTGGAAATATCCTGTGTTGTATCTAACATTATGCTATAAAATGGAGCTGCTTTAATGGCATAAGTAAGCTCTTTTTCAGTTTCCTTTGAAAGCAACTGAATGAGTTCATTTTGTATCATTGGGCTCATATACTTTGTTTTACCTTTAGGTTTACTGATTAATTCTGAAAGAACTGCATGATATTTAGAAAGCAACTCAATGATGCAAATGAAATTTCCACGTTTCCTTTCATCCTCATCATAATCACCTTCATCTTCTGCTTGTGTTCCTTCTTTGTGTCCACGAAATGGTAAATTGCAAATCGGTAATGTAAGAGTTACATTTAATAATCTGTCCAAAACCTGACGCCAGCATTTTTTCTCCTTTTGAAGATTATCTTCAAGTGCTTCACTCAAAGTTCCATGCAAGCGCCATTGTTCATACACTAGGCATGAATTATAGTGAATTTGGGATGATTCGTGCCTTTTCATACCCTCACCTATGTGTTTCCAGTCACAATAGCCATCAATCCATGTATCTTGAAATCTACTCGCTCCTCGATTAGCAAACAACCAACATGTCTCACAATAAGCCTTATCAAGAACAACTGAATAGCATAACCACGACGTCTCAATTTTCACACCTGATTTGGACACTGCATGATTATATTTTTCAGAGAAAGAGCGACCTTCTGCATCCCTTTTGAAAGGGCCATTAGGCTTCCAATGTCCATTTGTAATGATAAATCGTTTTGTTTGGTCCTTCAAGTTTTGTTCCATAAAATGTCCTCGGTCTGTAGGCCACAACGATGTTATTGTGTCAAATGAGAGCTCAGGCGCATGGTCTTTTGAGGTACTAGGTTTACACTCATCTTCACAGGTATTGCCTAATATAGTGTCGGAAACTGGGTCAGAATCAGGCTTGCCAACTTCCTCTAATTTCTTTTCACCTGTACCAGTTACTGTGTTTGTTTCAACTAACCTAGTACTAGTAGTAATCATTTCCACACTAGTGACACTACTATTAGTATTTTCTCCAATAGCTTCACAACTGTCATTGTCCTTTGCATTTTCGCTAATTACTTCTACTGTTGGGGAAAAGAAAACACTAATTATTGGAATCTTTGATGCCTTAATTTCATTTTCTTTTTTTCTTTTTCCGCTTTTCACTGCCACTATGATGTTTTTTGGGAGGCATGATATATCCGATTCACTGTAAATAAAATCTATTATTAATTGAGAAAATTATACTCTGTTATCACCTGATATACAAAAATTCTATTGCTTTATGTTTGTATGGTGTTTTTACGTTTCAAGGAACCAGTGGTTATTCAGCAACGGGACCAACGGCTTAACGTGACTTCCGAACCACGTCGAGAGTGAACTTTTATCACCAAAAATACAAATCTCTCACTCCTCAATGGAATGGCCGAGAAACGAATCAGCGACCACCGAGGTGGGACGCAAACACCATTATCGACCACGCCAGTGAGGCACTATAAAAAATTTCGATTGATATCATTGTGAAGATATTGATTACATCTTTCTTCAATGCATTGTTCTTTCAATTACATTATTTGTATTGTGAGTCAAATATTAAAATTAAGTTCACAATTCGTAATCAACATAATCTTTCATGAGGTGTAAGATAACTATCAGTTGTAGTCCACTTATAAAAGAATACAATGTAAAACAATCACGAAACGCGAAAAACTTCTCTCACCTTTTCCTTTAAATGATCAACAGATATTGGCGAATGGCGGTCACAGGCGGTGACAACTGACAAGCTCTGGTAACTGGTGTGCACGTCGGCCAGGACTTGGACAGGAACATAACGCGTTCAAGCCAAGATCTCATACGGACCTGTAGTGTACGAACAGTAATACTCCCTATGATCTCCTAACCCATAACCCATAAAGGCCATCATATATATTAACAATATGTAATGTGTTCTCAGTTTCTGTTGATAATCCTTTACTAGTATTATATTGTGGAACTTGAAATATTTTTTTTTTTTCTAAATCACTAAAATATAACAGTAAGCAGTAGCATATATTTTTTTCTTCTTCTTTTTACGGCCATGGGCCTATATCCCTTAGGTCTCTTGGCTTCCTTTCTCTGACTCTACGTCCATGGGCCCCTTTGATCATTATAGGCCCTGGGCCCGTGGCAGTTTGCCACCCCTGCCACCCTATTGTTACGCCTCTGTATATATATATATATATATATATATGTATATATACATACATATATATGTGTATACACATATATATATATATATATATATATATATATATATATATATATATATATATATATATATATATATATATTAAACCATATATATATAGTAAGTATGTATTATTCTCTCTCTCTCTCTCTCTCTCTCTCTCTCTCTGTATATATATATATATATATATATATATATATATATATATATATATATATATATATATATATATATATATATATATATATATATATATATATATATATATACACATTCCTAATGTGAGTTAGGAGTGTTACTGAAAATGGCAAAAAAAAAGAGACTTGACTGATTGCAATAATTACAGAGACATAACACTTACGTCAGTTGTTATGAAAATATATAGTATGCTTTTTCTATAGAGACTGGAGAGAAAGATTGATGAAAAGCTGAGCGATGAACAAGCAGGATTTCGAAAAGGTAGAATATATACTGACCAAATTTTCATTTTGAGATATGTTGTACAGCAATGCGCAGGCTATAGAAATCAACTTTTGAAAGCATTTTTTTTTTTTACTATGATAAAGCCTTTGATAATGCACCGGCAACTTTTTTGGAGAGCCCTGTGTTATTATGGAATTCTTCTTAAATACGGTAATTTGATTAAGTCTTTTTATGAGCATAGCAAGTGCAAATTTAATGGTAATGGGGTCCTATCAACTGAGTTTACAGTGAACAGAGGAGTACTCCAAGGGAATATGTTGTCACCTATGTTGATTATCCTTCTCACGGAATTTGAGATGGTGGAGAGAGATTTGACTGGATTGGTAATAGGAAATTAGCAAACCTAGCGTATGCTAATGGTGCTGTCCTAGTTAGCAGAACACCACAGGATTTATAATACTTGCTAACCAGAATGCATGAAATATCACACGATAGTATTTATTTCCGTCGACATATTTGCAACCCCTTGATATATAGTTCTATTAGTTTTATCATGGTGTAAAAGTCCACAGAGAAATTCTAGTAGTTCATCTACTGACACCTTCGTAAATAAGGAGTCGACATCAAAGTTTATACTCCTAAAATCATAATTAAAATAAACCTTCTCAAACTGCTAATGAAATCCATATTGTTTCCAACAGACTCACCTGAAATATTTACGAGTTTGTAGGTACAGGAACCCACAAAAGTTATAGTAGGTCTCACGGGATTATTTCGTGTGTGAGTTTTGACAATTTTATAGTAGTAGTAAGCCTTGGTAATAGTTCTTTATAATCTTTTAGATTAGTTTTAATACATCTGGTAAACGAAGAATTGGTTTTATCTAAAGGCTTATTTTTTATTTATTCATAAGTCTCTTTGTCTGTAAGTAGTTCTAACATTTTGTTATCATAGTTTATCCAATTCATAAGGACTAAAGTAATAGAATTATCTGTTGTCGTAATGTGTAAATCCTAATCTTTCTGAGCTTTTCATAGGAGTTAAAAAATCGTAGAGGAACATTTGCAGGCAAACTATTACTCGAGAGTCCGTATAGTATAACCTTACATATAATAATTTAATCTCATGAAATGTTACCATATGTTTATATCTTACAAAAGGAAATGCCGATGTCAGTTCGATAAATATTTTCTTTGACTGAGAAATTTATCACAAATCCTAAAGCTGCTGAAGTTTCATTGTCCATCGGTTTATGGGAGATATTACAAACGAAATTATTATTAGCATTAGTTGTCCACATACTTGGTTGTATTAATCCATTTATTTTGTTATTGGGTTTTCTACTTATTTTTGCACGTTTTAATCGCATTTTGTTTAAAATAAAATCGAAAACGATACATACCCAGTCATTTGGAATAATATTCAATATGATTTTATTCTGATTTTTCAATTCCTGAAAAGAACCTTGCTTGATTATAGTCTGGGGAGAGAGAGAGAGAGAGAGAGAGAGAGAGAGAGAGAGAGAGAGAGAGAGAGAGAGAGAGAGAGAGAGGAGAGAGAGAGAGAGAGAGAGAGTTTTCTCTCTGTAAACAAGCAAGTTCATCTTTTCAACCAGCTTTCCTTGAATTTATAAAATTTGAGAATATTTCTTTAACTTTCCAATGACCATTTCATTGATATCCCGAAATAGAATTCCCAGCATGAAAAGTCTTTAGGAGGACGTTCCACTAACAATGTTACCTAAACAGAAGGACCTCTTTCTTAACCTCCCCGAGGCCTCTGTTCAGGGAGGCTGATTCAGACGCCTTCATTGAATAAATGGATTGAATTTGGGCTCCACTGAAAATAAACCCCTGAGGGTGAAGTCCGCTCATTTCTAATGGCATCGCCTACTCTCACCATAGAAGGAAGCGTGGGTCGGACTTGTATTGGCCAACCTACTAGCAAAATATTTATATCGATATTCATTATTTCTGACTTATTTTTCATGAAATATTC
>NC_090734.1:98070026-98087526 GCF_036898095.1 Palaemon carinicauda
TATTTTGGAATCTATGGGTTAATTGTAAAAATGAAAATCACAAAAGTTTAGTGATTGAACGTCAAAAACTATTACTATGGTGTAAGTTCTCTCTCTCTCTCTCTCTCTCTCTCCTCTCTCTCCTCTCTCTCTCTCCTCTCTCTCTCTCTCTCTCTCTCTCTGTCTTAAATACGTCTTAATAGAGAGAAAGAAATGTTAGGAATATAATAACAAAGATATTTGTAGATAAGTGTACAGTATATACACACACACACGTGGAGACAACGTAACGTTGTGAAAAAGTTTGCACATCGCTAGGATCAAACAAACCTGTACTAGTCGGGGTCGCCCATACTAGTTTGGTTTGTGGTGAGCGATTAGACGAAAATCTTTTACCAATACATATCCACACTGTCCAACGTGGTGATGAAAAGTTACCAACCCCTACACATTAATTGACATATATGAGGCCTTTGTCCTGCAGTGGACTAGAAACAGCTACATATGTGTGCATATACAAACAAACATATATATCTATATATCTACATCTGTATACAAATGGTAAAATCCGAAAAAAAAATCAGTAGATAAAACAAGAGACACATCGTACAAAGATGGAATATCAAACTCCTATTCCTTAGACTCTTGTCAAAATGAATAATTCTTCAGCATCTGCTAAAAGTCTTAACGAATGCTGCAAAAGACCGCAGACCGTAAACGATGACCACTGATTGATTGATTGATTGATTGGAAGTTCTCTGGCATCCCGATGACCACTGAATATTCCAAAGAGTAAATAGGGGCTTTTTACTGAATAGCCACTTGGACCATGTTTCATTGGTGGGGGAGGGGCTCAGAATACCCAGGCTTGAAGTATTTGGAATTAATGAAGCTACCCATAAATAATTTGGATCTAGACATGAATTATATATATCCATGTAGAGTCCTCGCAGGCATGGTTTCGACTGAATAGGCAGAGGTTAGTATCTCAGCCCATCCAGAAGCTATAACCAATAAATGAATACCAGTGGATAGAATTCTGTATTTAATGCCATTGTGGTTGAGATATATATATATATATATATATATAATATATATATATATATATATATATTATATATATATATATATATATATATATATATATACATATATACATATATATATATATATATATATATATATATATATATATAATATATATATATATATATATATATATGTATTATATATATTTATATATATATATATATATATATATATATATATATATATATATATATATATATATATATATATATATTATATATATATATAAATATATAGATATAGATATAGATATATATATGTATATATATATATATATATATATATATATATATATATATATATATATATATATATATATATATATATATATATATATATATATGTATATATATAACGGATTTTGAGCGAAGCAAAAAAATCTATTTTTGGGTGAGATGGCCATGTAGTCCTGATGGAAGTTCCTATAGGGTAGCTTCCTAGGGTATATTACAACTACGGCGATATTCCCAGAGAATTTACCTTAAGGTACCAGAATTCTAACTCCTGGAGCGAGTATCCCTCGTGAAAGGGATATCGCGACATATCAGAGGACGTATTCTAGACACGTCACATGGCAATCTACGACCCTGAACAGAGATTTCGTCTCGTAGGAGGTGATTGACGAGATACGAATTCTGGAAAGAAAAAGGGGAGCTGCTCCCAAGGCTTCCCTATCCCCCGATTCGTATGCGTGACTGGCGCCAATCCAGGCGCCATCTGTATTCCTTGTAGCGTACACGAGGTGCTACAGATACTGTATGTAGGGAGGGGTCCTACAGCCCTTTCTTAGAAAGGCAAGGGCGGGTCCATCAGGACGACATGGCCATCTCACCCAAAAATAGATTTTTCGCTTTGCTCAAAATCCGTTTTTTAGGCTCAAGCCATGTCGTCCTGATGGAAGTGTACCAGAGCATTACTGTATCTGTGGATTCTCAGAACGTGCCGTACTCCCCGGAGGTAATTTTTTCCCGGTCGACTAGACCTAGAGACCTAAGATGTTACCGTTATACATCTTTTCAACTAACTATAAACTATGTTAGAGCTTCCTGCCCCCTACAGGGAAGAGTCCTACTAGACTCTGGAAAAGTCTCGAAGAGTACATATATCTATGTATGAATACCAGGCAAGCTAGTATAGTGGTCTCGCCCTATATTAAGTAAAGCATAGTTTGTAAAGGACCACTGCGTCAATATGAAATATCGACCAGTTTTCCGCACAATACTTGTATTGGACAAAGGTTTTATATCCGCATAGGAGGAAAACCAATGCAACATAGCTTGCATAAAGGAACAATTCTATTAGAATTATCCCAGATAAGGTACATAGAATGAATGCTCAATTATACCAATAAATTGACACAGGTGAAGGAGATGCAAGGTTCTCAAGAACCAGATTATTGACAGGCAATAAATAGACAGGTTAACCACAATTATATATATATATATATATATATATATATATATATATATATATATATATATATATATATATATATATATATATATATATATATATATATATATATATATATAAGAAAAGGATAACCCAAAACTTTAAGCATAAGTATGATAGTAAACAGAGCTTGTTTGTCTGAAAGAAAAAACATTAGATGCCACTTTTAAGATACCTAGGTATCAAAGTCATAAAAGCCTGTATTACAAATCAATGACATTAGCGTTAGAAACGCTCGGCACACATGTCTGCACTTATGCTAGGTTCACCTTCGGAAATGGAACAGTCTGGATGGGCAACACAGTGCCCTCACTTAGTTTGTAGTACAGTATGTAACTACACACTCACCCTGGAATTAATCGTCCCAATTAAGACCACTGTTCCTCGCAGAGTTAAACAGTAGGGTTAACACCGCGACCCACTGCTACCACAGATCTCTTTTAGTTCCTCTACTTGCTTCGCATAGTGGCGAAAGAACACTCTGGAAGACTTCCAGCCAGTGTATGAACGGAGGTGTTCAAAATCCATACAATTAAAGAAATTTAAGAATGAGGCAACTTTCCTCGGATCGTGACCTGCGGGTGTATTGTCAGGATCCGCTCTGCGAATAAAATATGTGATTTTCGCTCTGAGTTGATTCAGAGATAAATTTGAGCCTGATGTTTCTCCCCTGAATAGTTGACCACCCTTGAAGTCTGAAGTTCTATGAAGATAGACCTTTAGGCATTCTACTGGACATAGAGATGCATATTCTTTCAGAGGGCAGATCCTCCAGGGACCCCACCTGTTGGTGGGTAACTCATTCTTGGCGAGAAACGTAGGATCCGGAAACAGGTTCAGTTCTTCCCCATCCAGGAACTGAACACGACCTGCCTCTCTCGAGAGGCTACAATCTCACTAACCCTTTTGTAAGATGAAGGAAAGATGGTTGAAATAATGAACTTGGTTGTTTTGAGAAAGAAAATTAACTCTCTCTCTCTCTCTCTCTCTCTCTCTCTCTCTCTCTCTCTCTCTCTCTCTCTCTCTCTCTCTCTCTCTCTAGAGGCCTATATTTTGACAATTGATGGACGATCAATTTACGGAATAAAACTCCCTCTCTCTCTTACACACACAGACACACACACACACGTACACACATCTTAAGTAATAGCCTACGCCCTACGCATTGATATACATTAAAATCTGATACATTATGTCAACATGAAATTGTTATATATCATATTTAAATTTTAGGATATAATTCTTAAATGAATATAGCAATTAGTAGAATTAAAAAGAAAAAAATAGAGATGTTTTCTAAGAAAAAGCTAAGAGAACGTTGAGATAAGGAGAATATCTTCATTTAAGGAAAATTCTTAATTTTAATGATGAAAGGAAACTGAATCCCTTCAATGATAAGTCATCATCATCATCATCATCATCATCATCTCCCCCTAAGCCTATTGACGCCCTAATTAGTAACATGATAATTTTAAAACCGGAATTTTCTATTAATTAGCATCTTAGATTCAACGATAAAAACAAAAAATCTAAAATTACCTATTATGATTTTAATGAGAGAGAGAGAGAGAGAGAGAGAGAGAGAGAGAGAGAGAGAGAGAGAGAGAGAGAGAGAGAGAGAGAGAGAGAGAGAGATTAAAATAGTGGAGAGTTTAATATTAGATAACTAAAATATAGTGACTCAAAATGATATAGCCCGATTGGTCTAGTTGGTTGAAATGTATAAAATATTGCTCAATTGGCCTAATTATGTAAAATGTCTAAAATATTGATCAATTGGTCTAATTATGTAAAATTTCTAAAATATTGTAATCATATCACAATTCGATGAAAACGGTTTACAACTTAACATACTCACTGGAAGGTATTTCGTAAATGATTGAGATTTTTTTATAAGGAGAAAATCAAATGATCCAAAGAGAATTGTTAGATAAAACGACCAGGGGAAAACATGTATGTTTGGAGAATCAGTCGATTCAGAAATGTTGAAATTTCCCGAAAGTTGATATAGGACGATTGAACAAATAAAAAAAAAAAATATCCAGTTTAATAAAAAGGAATTCAGAGTTGATTAACTATCTCTCTCTCTCTCTCTCTCTCTCTCTCTCTCTCTCTCTCTCTCTCTCTCTCTCTCTCTCTCTCTCTCTCTCAAGGATTTCACTCATAAAGCCAACAAGGAAGGGAAGTTATTATCTTTAATAAAGTCTGACATAAGCTTAAATAATTTCTGTGATTGATAGAGATGAAGCATTTGATCATAAAGACAAAATATTCGCCAAAGAAAAACTGCATAACGGAATCAGAAAACTCGATTTATATGATTCAGTGGACTTCAGTTTATTAATAAAGGAAAAATTTCTTTAAATATTTAGGCATTCGGAGTCAGCATAATTATTTTGGAATCAATGGGTTAATTGTAAAAATGAAAATCACAAAAGTTTAGTGATTGAACGTCAAAACTATTACTATGGTGTAAGTTCTCTCTCTCTCTCTCTCTCTCTCTCTCTCTCTCTCTCTCTCTCTCTCTCTCTCTCTCTGTCTTAAATACGTCTTAATAGAGAGAAAGAAATGTTAGGAATATAATAACAAAGATATTTGTAGATAAGTGTACAGTATATACACACACACACGTGGAGACAACGTAACGTTGTGAAAAAGTTTGCACATCGCTAGGATCAACAAACCTGTACTAGTCGGGGTCGCCCATACTAGTTTGGTTTGTGGTGAGCGATTAGACGAAAATCTTTTACCAATACATATCCACACTGTCCAACGTGGTGATGAAAAGTTACCAACCCCTACACATTAATTGACATATATGAGGCCTTTGTCCTGCAGTGGACTAGAAACAGCTACATATGTGTGCATATACAAACAAACATATATATATCTATATATCTACATCTGTATACAAATGGTAAAATCCGAAAAAAAATCAGTAGATAAAACAAGAGACACATCGTACAAAGATGGAATATCAAACTCCTATTCCTTAGACTCTTGTCAAAATGAATAATTCTTCAGCATCTGCTAAAAGTCTTAACGAATGCTGCAAAAGACCGCAGACCGTAAACGATGACCACTGATTGATTGATTGATTGATTGGAAGTTCTCTGGCATCCCGATGACCACTGAATATTCCAAAGAGTAAATAGGGGCTTTTTACTGAATAGCCACTTGGACCATGTTTCATTGGTGGGGGAGGGGCTCAGAATACCCAGGCTTGAAGTATTTGGAATTAATGAAGCTACCCATAAATAATTTGGATCTAGACATAAATTATATATATCCATGTAGAGTCCTCGCAGGCATGGTTTCGACTGAATAGGCAGAGGTTAGTATCTCAGCCCATCCAGAAGCTATAACCATAAATGAATACCAGTGGATAGAATTCTGTATTTAATGCCATTGTGGTTGATATATATATATATATATATATATATATATATATATATATATATATATATATATATATATATATATATATATATATATATATATATATATACATATATACATATATATATATATATATATATATATATATATATATATATATATATATATATATATATATATATATATATATATATATATATATATATATATATATATATATATAGATATAGATATAGATATATATATGGTTATATATATATATATATATATATATATATATATATATATATATATATATATATAACGGATTTTGAACGAAGCAAAAAATCTATTTTTGGGTGAGATGGCCATGTAGTCCTGATGGAAGTTCCTATAGGGTAGCTTCCTAGGGTATATTACAACTACGGCGATATTCCCAGAGAATTTACCTTAAGGTACCAGAATTCTAACTCCTGGAGCGAGTATCCCTCGTGAAAGGGATATCGCGACATATCAGAGGACGTATTCTAGACACGTCACATGGCAATCTACGACCTGAACAGAGATTTCGTCTCGTAGGAGGTGATTGACGAGATACGAATTCTGGAAAGAAAAAGGGGAGCCGCTCCCAAGGCTTCCCTATCCCCCGATTCGTATGCGTGACTGGCGCCAATCCTGGCGCCATCTGTATTCCTTGTAGCGTACACGAGGTGCTACAGATACTGTATGTAGGGAGGGGTCCTACAGCCCTTTCTTAGAAAGGCAAGGGCGGGTCCATCAGGACGACATGGCCATCTCACCCAAAAATAGATTTTTCGCTTTGCTCAAAATCCGTTTTTTAGGCTCAAGCCATGTCGTCCTGATGGAAGTGTACCAGAGCATTACTGTATCTGTGGATTCTCAGAACGTGCCGTACTCCCCGGAGGTAATTTTTTCCCGGTCGACTAGACCTAGAGACCTAAGATGTTACCGTTATACATCTTTTCAACTAACTATAAACTATGTTAGAGCTTCCTGCCCCCTACAGGGAAGAGTCCTACTAGACTCTGGAAAAGTCTCGAAGAGTACATATATCTATGTATGAATACCAGGCAAGCTAGTATAGTGGTCTCGCCCTATATTAAGTAAAGCATAGTTTGTAAAGGACCACTGCGTCAATATGAAATATCGACCAGTTTTCCGCACAATACTTGTATTGGACAAAGGTTTTATATCCGCATAGGAGGAAAACCAATGCAACATAGCTTGCATAAAGGAACAATTCTATTAGAATTATCCCAGATAAGGTACATAGAATGAATGCTCAATTATACCAATAAATTGACACAGGTGAAGGAGACGCAAGGTTCTCAAGAACCAGATTATTGACAGGCAATAAATAGACAGGTTAACCACAATTATATATATATATATATATATATATATATATATATATATATATATATATATATATATATATATATATATATATATATATATATATATATATATATATATATATATATATATATATATATATATATATATAAGAAGAGGATAACCCAAAACTTTAAGCATAAGTATGATAGTAAACAGAGCTTGTTTGTCTGAAAGAAAAAACATTAGATGCCACTTTTAAGATACCTAGGTATCAAAGTCATAAAAGCCTGTATTACAAATCAATGACATTAGCGTTAGAAACGCTCGGCACACATGTCTGCACTTATGCTAGGTTCACCTTCGGAAATGGAACAGTCTGGATGGGCAACACAGTGCCCTCACTTAGTTTGTAGTACAGTATGTAACTACACACTCACCCTGGAATTAATCGTCCCAATTAAGACCACTGTTCCTCGCAGAGTTAAACAGTAGGGTTAACACCGCGACCCACTGCTACCACAGATCTCTTTTAGTTCCTCTACTTGCTTCGCATAGTGGCGAAAGAACACTCTGGAAGACTTCCAGCCAGTGTATGAACGGAGGTGTTCAAAATCCATACAATTAAAGAAATTTAAGAATGAGGCAACTTTCCTCGGATCGTGACCTGCGGGTGTATTGTCAGGATCCGCTCTGCGAATAAAATATGTGATTTTCGCTCTGAGTTGATTCAGAGATAAATTTGAGCCTGATGTTTCTCCCCTGAATAGTTGACCACCCATGAAGTCTGAAGTTCTATGAAGATAGACCTTTAGGCATTCTACTGGACATAGAGATGCATATTCTTTCAGAGGGCAGATCCTCCAGGGACCCCACCTGTTGGTGGGTAACTCATTCTTGGCGAGAAACGTAGGATCCGGAAACAGGTTCAGTTCTTCCCCATCCAGGAACTGAACACGACCTGCCTCTCTCGAGAGGCTACAATCTCACTAACCCTGGCCCCGGACGCGAGTGCAAAATAGGAAAATAACTTTTTGTGTCAAATCCTTTAACGCACACTCTTCATTGCTCAACAGAGAAGCGAAATGAAGAACTTGTCTAAAGACCATGAAATGGGCTTTGGAGGTGCTGAAGGTCTGAGCCTAGCACAGGCTTTCGGGACTTTATTAAAGATCTCGTTACCTAGGTCGACCTGGAAGGCATATAGAATGGGTCTTGTCAAAGCAGACTTACACGCTGAAATCGTGTTCGCTGCCAACCCTTGACCATGGAGGTGGGGAAAAAAGATAAGCAGAAGTCTGTCAAGATCTCCTGCGAAATCTTCGCCTTGACAAAAGGCCACCCATTTTCTCCAAGATGACTCATATTGCCTTCTAGTAGATTTGCATTTATATTCCTCAAGGAAGTCTATACTGGCTTTCGAAATCCCGAAACGCTTTCTCACCGCTAGGGAGAGAAAATCATGAACTGCAGGGTCCGGGTTTTCTGTAATGAAGCGCAGACAGTTGACTTCTGGACTCGCTGGGTCAGAACTGGATCTGGTAGTGGTACAAACTTCAGCTACAGTTCCAATGCCAGGAGGAACCACACGCTGTTCGGCCACTTGTGGGCCACTATTGCCGCTACCCTTTGAAGGATCTCAGTTTGTTGAGGACCCTCAATAGAAGGTTGTGAGGAGGGAACAGATAAATCTTGGACCATCTGTTCCAGTCGAGGGACATCGTGTCCACTGCTTCCGCTAAGGGGTCCTCGTACGGGGCACGTACAGGGGAAACTTCTTGTTGTCTTTCGTCGCAAAGAGGTCTATCTGCAGTTCTGGGACTGATTCAGAATGAAGGAGAATGATCCTGCGTCTAAGGACCATTCCGACTCTATCGGTGTGAACCTGGATAGAGCGTCCGCTGTCACATTGCGGACTCCTTGAAGGTGAACTGCCGACAGGTACCACTTCTTCTTTTCCGCTAATCGGAAGACGGCCAACATCACCTGGTTGAGAGGTGGTGACCTCGATCCTTGTCGATTCAAGTATCTTACAACTACCTCGCTGTCTATTACCACTTTATGTGGAACGAATGACGCGGGGAGACTTTCTTTAAGGTAAGGAGCACTGCCCTAGCTTCTAGAAAGTTTTATGAGAAAGGTCTTGAATAGCCTGGACCAAGTCCCCTGGACTTTTTTCCGATGAGAGTGACCTCCCCATCCCTCCTTTGAGGCGTCTGAGTGAATCGTCACCGACGGGGGAGGTGGCTGAAGAAGAACCTGACTTCTTTAGATGTCTGGCTTGGGACCAAGGCCTGAGAAGAGTACTTAGCCGAAGCAGCTGGTCTTCTCAGATCTATTCACGCGTTTGATGCATAACTTCTCCAAACTCCGATTGCATCCTTTAGCTGTGCTCTTAGCACTGGGTCTGTCACCGAAGCAAACTGGAGAGAGCCAGTACTCTCTCCTGCTCGTGTCTTGATATCCTTTCGGAATCTTGAAGTCTCTTGACAGAACCCGCTATCTCCTTCCTTTTCTTCGCCGGGGTGGAGAAACGGTGTGACAAAAGGTCCCAGTGGATCTTAGCCACTGGAACTTTTGAGATGGAGAAAGTCGAGACTTTTTCTGTTGATCTTGAAGCCTAGGTACTCTAGGAACTGGATCACTTGACTGGAAGCTTGCAAGCATTCTGTCTCGGATGCTGCCCACACCAACCAGTCGTCCAGGTAGGCTACTACCTGAATTCCCTTTAGGCGAAATTGTTTGAGAGCTACGCTCGCAAGCTTCGTAAAAATCCTTGGGGCTATGTTTAGCCCGAATGGCATGGCTCCAAAGGCGTATAGTCTTCGTTGTAGCCTGAACCCTAGGTAGGGGGAGAGTCGATGGCTAATTGGAATGTGCCAGTAGGCGTCTGACAAGTCTATAGAGACGGAATATGCCCTCTTGGGCAGTAAGGTCCTTATGTGTTGCAGTGTTAGCATTTTGAATTTGCAATTCACTATGAACTTGATAAGTGGCGACAAGTCCAGAATGACTCTGAGCTTTTCCGAGTCTTTCTGGAACACAAAACAGCCTCCCTTAGAAATTGATGGGCTTCACCCTTTTTCTCCAACCGTTCTTGAACTCACTCCTCCATAACGGGGGTGGAGTGTTGGAAAAACCGAAGGTACGGGGGTGGAGTGCTGTATCAGCTCCCGCCCAGTTCATTCTTGAGTAGGCTGTGGGCCCAGGGATCGAAGGTCCACCGATCCCGAAATTTCAGAAGTCTCCCTCCTACCGGTATCACCTCACTTGGACTGCCGTCCTGAGGTCTTGCCTTCCTGACCACGACCACCCCTGAATCCCCTTCCCCTTGAGGGGCGTCTAGACGAGCCTCTGGCTGCTCCTCTAGGCTTTGCTCGAAAGGAAGTAGACTACCCTTCGAACGCTGGGGTGAATGCCGTGGACTGTGTCGACACGGCCTGGGGTACCCACTGAAAGGTGGTCGGGGTTTGTGCCACGATCTGGGGCACTGGGGGCAATGGCAATTGCAGTTGCTGTTGCTGTCTAAGAGGCTTGGCTGGTCGAGACGGTAGCCTAGTCCTCATAGTCTTCCTCTTTGGTTGAGGACCCTCATCCGGGGAAGACTTTCTTTTGATAGCCAGGCCCCACTTCTGGAGAAGGTTTCTATTCTCCAAGGCGGCTTTATCAAAAACTTCTTTGACCAAGTCGGTAGGGAAAAAGGTCTTTTCCCCAAATGTTGGAGGAGATTAGTTTCTTTAGCTCGTGCCTCACCGTAGCCGAGGTAAACACGAACTCCCTACAAGCTCTCCTTGCCTTGACGAAGCCATAAAGGTCCTTCGTCACTGTGGCCAGAGGAGGCTTGGCCACTACCATGAACATTTCATGGACCTTGGGGTCACTTGCCATCGTCTCGAGAGTAGTCTGAAGAGACATTGAGGCAGTCAGTCTTTCTTTTGTATCGAACTCACTTCGCAAAAGAAAGTCAGACAGCTTAGGGAGGTCCTTGCCGGACTGACGTCCGGCAATATCAGCCTCCAACTCTCCCACTGAGAACGTAAGATGGACGTCCTTCCAGTCTTTGTGGTCCATAGGCAGGGCCAGCGACAAGGGTTTACACTCCTCTAGGGAGGGGCAAGACTTGCCGGCCTCGATTGCTTTTAGTACAGCCAGAAACCCTTTCTGTAAAAGGGGGAAGGCTCTAGTAGGCGAGGACACAAAGGAAGGGAGCTTCCTATTCAATGCAGCTACCTTTGAGTTAGAGAAGCCCCTCTCTTTCATCGAGGATGAAAGTAGAGCTTGAGCCTTAGCATGGTCCATCACTATGACCTCCTTCGGCTCTGTCTGCTCCTTTGAAGCTGGTTCCTTCCTCAGTCGGACATAACAGTCCGGATATGATGCCTTGCTGGGCCAGAATTCCACCCTCCAGGGGAACTGAGCCCAGCTTATCCGAGATGACGATCTTTCCAGTCGTCATCGGCATGTGCTCAGCATACCTCCATGGGTTAGCATCTGAGCACAAGGGAAGGTCTTTCACATTGAGCTTTTTCTGGGGCCCATGTGATTCTGCAAGGCACTGCATTCGCAGTTCAATTGCAGCCGCCTTCTCTTGATTCTCCTTCTGCATTTGTTGGATCATTCCAACAATAGAAGAGAGGGCCTGTCCCAGCTCTACTGGGAGACCGGCCGATGTAGAGGGGCTTGAACTTCATCCTGGGCTTCTGCCAGGAGGTCTTCCTCCTGACACCCGTCCACATCAGATATCCTGTCATTTAGCTGGATGTCTTGCATCGCGACCGCGACTTCAGCATCCACCTGGATCTGAACTTAGGGGATCTCCTCTTGAGGCTGGGGAATCACTGCATCAGCTGATGCCTTAGGGAAAAGATACGCCCTCATCTTCTCACTTGGAAGATAAGGGCCAGAAGTGTTCTTTTGGAAGCCCCTTACCCAGGTACGAAGCTTCTTCCTAGCTATTTAAATGTCTCATTAATCAGGTTAGTGCACACAGTACATACCTGAGGGTCCCAATACCGGAGATCATCCTTGGAGACAGCGTATGCTGCGTGTCTCCTACAAAACTCATGTCCGCAGAGGTTCTTGCTGCTGACATTGCAGAAAGCACTTCCTCACTTCGGAGTGTCCTTCTGTAAAGAGAAGAAATTTCCATGAGTATCAAGTGAACTATGTATCACTGGATATGCATAGTATAGCATAACAATTCAGAAAGGAAAGACACACACTTGTGTTTCCCTCACAACCCATTGTTGCAGCCTTCCAGATAATAAAATCAAAATGGTTTATCTCTTCTAGAGTAACCAATGCAAGGTTTCCAGAGGAAACAGGTGGACCTCACACCTTGGCAATGATTTTAAAATCCTGGATAATAGACAGGGAAGAACTCTGCTTCCTATCTGAGGGCAACAGCAAAGGGCTGTGCAAGAAAACACAATAGTGTTAGAAGATACAGTGCTGTACCTAAACCATTACTATAGTTTTCTTCTTACTGTATATGCTATACAGAAGAATACTAGTACAGTATAGGAGGATGTATGCCGGCCTGCCTTTGCCGGCCGGCACACACCACAACTAGCTTTAAAGTATACTACTTAACAGCTATAGGGCGGCAGCACTCTGGTTCAAATGCCTGTGCCGGTCGGCAGCAACTGCCGGCCGGCAACAGCCAGTGTTGGCCGGCAATGACTGCCGGCCAGCAACTACACAAGGTAGTACCCAGCTGCCGGCCACACTCTTGGTGACCGGCAGACAAGGACTGACATAAGCCGGCCGGCAAAGGTACAAGACCGATGCCAGCCGGCAGCAAAAGAACCAGAAGACTACACCTGCCCGGCTGCCGGCCTCATAGGCCGGCAGCCGGGACAGGTACAGCACTAGAAGAAAATAGAATGGATGCCGGGATAAGAGTGTACACAACCCCCCAAGCCCGGCAACCGAAAGAGTGCATATAAGGAAGGGGAGAAACTTAATTCAGGCTTCCTTGACCAATGCCGTCCGGCTCTGCCGGCAGGCATGGATGAGGGACCAAGAGAGGTCCGGGCAGCACTCGAAAACATAAGACCCTTGCCGGCCAGCATCTCTGCCGGCCGGCAATGGGCTTAGTCAATTCCACATCCCAACCTATACTAGGTCCAGAAGTAGAACGACGTACAGTACAGTAATACCCCTGCCGGCCGGCTCTGCCGGCCGGCAAGGTACAGTACAGTAATGGCTAGGCCATTACGGAGATAGAGGGGGAAGGGACAAGAGGGTCCTGCCAACCTTGCTTTAGTGACAGATCACCCGCAGCCAAGAACTTTGTCTTAGCCTAAGGGAGATCTAAGGGAAAGGGCCAGCAATACTTGCCAGCTTCCAGAGCACCAAAGCAAGGAAGGCGTTGCTACTCCCAAGGGAAGAACTTATCCTCCCCCGAGAACAGCAACAGGACTTAGTCTGGTCGATCACAAAAGAAGGAATCATAACTTACAGAAACCTTCGGTAGTGACCTAAGGGAGCTAAGCTCCCTTTGTAAGTGTTAGGTCAGCGAGGGAGACTCTGCCCCAAGCCAGACAACACGGACTCAGACTAAAAACTCTGTTGTTCTGTTCCTATTTGAACCAGACTTACTGGAACAGGAAGGTACAGTAACACCCTAGTATAGTTTTATCGAAAATAAATTCGGAAAAAACCACTTAGGGATAAGCCCAAGGCTTAAACAGAGGGAAAGGGAATGCATACCTTCTCCGAAGAAAAGAAAGCAACCGGGGAGTATGATAAAGTATACTAAGGCTCCATAAGCAATTAGCCTAGGCACCAAGAGAATCGATTACCTAATTCACCGAAACTCACACGTATACAATCTTGGAAATATTCCACACAGTCTTAAATGTATAAAATATAGCCTAAAGCTTCAATAAAATTTTAATTACACTCGGAAAAACCAAAATCATGCATGAAGTACTAGGACCAAACGACTAGGCTACATGGCCTAGCGTAGGCCAGAATGGCGAATACTTCGCCAAATAATACTAAGCACGAAAGGAAATCCTATGTAAAGCTAAATAGATAAAATTTATTAAAGCAAAACAACCAGGAATGTCACTCTGACTAACTAATTTATACCTAGCGAGTGACAGTGTCCAGGACACCTCTGGTAGGCTATGGCTCTTGTATCAAAGATTAATCCTATTAATCACTCAAAATTTTACCAAGAGCCTACATTTATACATAACAGACACTATACTCAACTTATCCGAGGCCAACGAAGACGGAGAAGCCATGAAAAGCTGAATAAATCCAAGATTTGCGAGAAAAACAGGAAAAAACACCGAGTTGTTAAGCTACGCAAAAAGGAATACAGATGGCGCCAGGATTGGCGCCAGGCACGCATACGAATCGGGGGATAGGGAAGCCTTGGGAGCGGCTCCCCTTTTTCTTTCCCGAATTCGTATCTCGTCAATCACCTCCTACGAGACGAAATCTCTGTTCAGGTCGTAGATTGCCATGTGACGTGTCTAGAATACATCCTCTGATATGTCGCGATATCCCTTTCACGAGGGATACTCGCTCCAGGAGTTAGAATTCTGGTACCTTAAGGTAAATTCTCTGGGAATATCGCCGTAGTTGTAATATACCCTAGGAAGCTACCCTATAGGAACTTCCATCAGGACGACATGGCTTGAGCCCAAAAATATATATACATAAATATATATATATATGTATATATATATATATATATATATATATATATATATATATATATACATATATATATATATATATATATATATATATATATATATATATATATATATATATATATATATATATATATATATATATATATATATATATAAACACACATACACACACACATATATATATATATATATATATATATATATATATATATATATATATATATATATATATATATATATATATATATATATACATATATATATATATATATATATATATAAACACACATATATATATATATATATATATATATATATATATATATATATATATATATATTTATATATATATAAATATATATATATATATATATATATATATATATATATATATATATATATATATATATATATATATATATATATACAGTACACACACACACACACATATATATATATATATATATATATATACACACACATATATATATATATATATATATATATATATATATATATATATATATATATATATATATATATATATATATATATATATATATATATATATATATTTACATATAAAGTAGGTATGAGTTTCGGATATTGAATCAGATAATAAACCTCCATAAAATGACCGATCTGGAGAATATGAGATTTTGACAACAATATATTTCCTAATCCCAAGACCCATCTAGAACTTCCATCATGACACGAGACATTAATTTCAGTGACCATTATGGTAAAGGTCAAGGAAATTTATCATTCGTACTTAGCCTGACTATTGTGTAGAGAGAACTTTCTTCTTGAATCTAAATTCAACTCTAGAACATTAATATACAGAAATAGAATAGTTTTCTAAATCAATATTCAATGAGAGAGATAAAAAATGCAGTCTACTTTATTAGATTTATTGTGAGTAAAACCTAATTAAAAAATTAATCAAAATAATCTTATTTATGACAGCTTGGGAACACATTTGGTTATTTTTTTCACAAAGGATGTAAACTAAATATGCTCAAGTATCTATGTACATATTCCATGAAAATATAATTTTAAAAAAGCTATCATGGTGAAGCCTTCCTTTCGCTTAACAAATACAAAGACTTTTTGTATTTTTGCCTTACAATTATTCCAGTACTCCAGATGAAAAGAAGGCGTAGAAGGTTTTTTTCATATATTACATAACCAAACTAAAACCCAAATGAACCGAATAATCATTTTTAGACAGAAGAAACTTAAAAAGACTGTTATAAAGAATATACTACAATCTTATGTTGTAAAAGAAAGACCATTTATGTATTTGAATTTCCCTTTAAGGTTCAGGACATGACATATTTTCACAAACGCCTACGAAATGCAGACAGTGAGTAACAATGATGTCACAGCCGTGATGCATCAGAAAGCAACTCAAAGGCAGAAGTCTCGTCCCTGATAGGACCAGCGAAGGTAAACAAGTGAGTCCTGCAGATATTAATAGGATTGTCTGTCACAAGCAACGCGTTCATTACACGAATCATTTTGCTCCAAAAGATCTTTCATTGACGGAGGATACGGACACTGAGGTACTAGAGAGATAATACTACATCAAACACTCACTCACACACACTCACACACACACACACAAACACACACACACACACACACACACTGTACTGTACACTTAGATTCAAAAGTTCGCCGACACTCAGGGAGAATCGCTCGTCAGAGGTCTCTAGTGTTACCATGACAAAACAAATAAAGAGTTGCATTTCTTACTACTTCTTAGGAGATAAGCGGAGCCTTGTCCAAGCTCGGCGAACGCTGGAAAATATTAGAAATCTTGTTGCCATATTTTATGCTGTGGTATCATTTGACATCTCAACTATCCAATACAAATACACAAAACACACACAGACGCACACACATTATATATATATATATATATATATATATATATATATATATATATATATATATATATATATATATATATATATATATATATATAATATATATATATATATATATATATATATATATATATATATATATATATATATATATATATATATATAAATCTAGAATCTGTATAAGCATGTAGAAATTAATGGTGTGGCATAACTTAACAATTCCTTCCGTTAACAGCTACATTATATTGTTCGGAGATCCGACATTAGTCTTGTTCCAGTTTCATTTATGGCTCGATGCTGTAAAGTATTCATAAAAACGCCATAAATGAGTTATACGAGCCTTGACTCCTTGAGGACATTCATAGAGAGAGAGAGAGAGAGAGAGAGAGAGAGAGAGAGAGAGAGATTACAGTAGTGAATGTAGTAATTGGTCACCATATAAATTGATTTCTAGACATTCATGCATATCAGGAGAAATTTTCGCTTGATATTGCAATGGTTCCAATAAAAATGATTGTATTATGCTTCCAAAAACTTAGTTTTAGAATGCTAAATTGATTGCTAAAGACTTTCATGGGTCTTTAGATATTCATAGATAGGAACATTTTGGAATACATAAGGATACTTTACTGTAAAATATTTCCCAAGTCATTCAGATTCAAGGGGATGTGCCATCTT
>NC_090734.1:98100026-98105026 GCF_036898095.1 Palaemon carinicauda
AAAGAGAAATAGTAATTTTAAAGACTAAAGTAAGCACTCTGTTATATGAGAAGAATTTAATGAGTGTAGTTTATCAATACAAAATACCTACACCCAACTACATGTTTAGAGGGAAGCACGTAAAGAAGATATGAACAATAATTTCACGAAATTTGTATTGGAATTTGCACAAGAGATAGGTGGAAAAGTTCCTAAACAAGATCAAGGAGACTACAGAAAATGCCCTAAAACTCAATAAAGAAAAGATTGAAAAAGAAGGAAAAAGAAAATTGAAATAGGATTAGCAGAACAATCCAAAACGATAAAGAAACTAAATACCCAAGAAATTCGTAAACACAATCAGACCAAAGTTAAGGAAAAGAAGACTTGGACCAGGACAACAACATACAGTATATTTGCTTATATGGATGTAATTGGAAATATCTACAATAGAGATGCAGTGATGAAAACTGTACACGATTTCTATACAATGCTATACAATAGTGACATAAGATATAACTTTGCCGATAGAAATATTGAAACACCTGAGCCAGTACCAAACGTAACTATAGGAAAAGTGAAGAAAGCATTAAAATGCATGAAAAGAAGCAATAGCATCGGGAGAAGATATCCTAAAAAATCATTTGATAATAGATGGAGGAGATTTCATAGTAGTGAAACTGGGTGAACCATACACAACATGTCTGTAAGAATGCTCTATACCTACGGCTTGAGAAAACTTTATCATTGTACTAAATCACAAAAGGGAGACACAAAAGACATGAAAAACTATCACCCAATAAGTTTACTCTCTGTAATATATCAAATATTTACAAATATAATATTAGGCCGAATAGAAAGACTGTTAGACTTTAATCAATCAAGCGAGCAGGCATGCTTTAGAAATGGGTATTCAACAATTGACCATGTCCATATATCCAACTAGTGGAAAAATCAACAAAGTACGACAAAACAAAATGTAAGACTTTTATACAGTAGACTATGAGAAATCTTTTGATTCTGTCAAAATCTCATCAGTACTGAAATCCCTTTAAAGGCAAGGGATAGATAAATGTTGTGTTAGAAATCTTGAAGATATTATTATTATTATTATTATTATTATTATTATTATTATTATTATTATTATTATTATTATTATTATTATTACTTGCTAAGCTACAACCCTAGTTGGAAAAGCAGGATGCTATAAGCCCGATGGCTCCAACAGGGAAAATAGCCCAGTGAGGAAAGGAAAAAGAGAAAAATGAAATATTTTAGGAGGAGTAACATCATTAAAATAAATATTTCCTATATAAACTATATAAACTTTAACAAAATAAGAGGAAGATAAGTTATATAGAACAGTATGCCGGAGTGTACTCTCAAGCAAGAGAACTCTAACCCAAGACAATGGAAGACCATAATACAGAGGCTATGGCACTACCCAAGACTAGAGAACAATGGTTACGTTTTGGAGTGTTCCTCTCCTAAAGAGTCTCTTCTACCCTTAGCAAGAGGAAAGTGGCCACTGAACAATTACAGTATAATAACCCCTTGGGTTAAGAAGAAGCTCAGTGTTGTCAGGTGTACGAGGACAGAGGAGAATATGTAAAGAATAGGCCAGACTATTCTGTGTATGTGTAAGCAATGGGAAAATGAACCGTAACCAGAGAAAAGGATCTAATGTACTACTGTCTGGCCAGTCAAAAGATGCCATAACTCTCTAGTGGTAGTATCTCAACAGAATCTATACAGGAAGTACAGCAATCCTAAAGTTAATGGGGAATAACCTAACAACCTGAGATTTGTAGCTGATGTAGGTCTATTTAGTGAATCATGGGAGGAGTTACAGAAGATAATAGCATATTTGAATAGAGAAAACGCATAGACAACAAATAAGAATGATTGACGAGCGTTTAAAAATTGCTAATGAATATACATACTTAAGACAAACAGTACGTGTTTTCCAAGGACACGAGACTAAAATTAAAAGAAGGATAAGCATGGGACGGAGACCATTTGGTAAACAAAATGAGACTATGAAATGTAAATTGCTACTTTCTCTAAAAGACAAAGTATTTAATCAGATGGCCCAACCAATATTAACTTATGCATCAGAAACTAGGTACCTTACAAAAACCTTAGAACGTGAGTGAGTTATATCTCAAAGATCTATGAAAAGAATAATAATGGGAATAACACTAAGAGATAGAAAAAGAGCAGCATGGATACAAGAGCAAACTATAGTAGATGATATTCTAACAATATGTAAGAAAAAGAAATGGACGTGTGTATGATATACGAGTAATGAGAATGACACATGAGAGATGGACATTAAGAATAACAGAATCAGTTCCTAGAGATTAGAAAAGAAGCAGGGGAAGTAAGAGAAGACGGTAGATTGACGAACTAAGAAAGTTTGCAAGTGTGGACTGGCATAGAAAGACCATAACAGACGCAAGTGGAAGGACATGTCTGAGGCCTTAGTTCTGCAGTGGACTAGTAACGACTGATGATGATGCTAATATATATGATTTAAGTTAACCTAAGTGATTTATTTCGATCGGTAAATATGAGTTGAAAAAATATTACGAAAAAGTTTCCTATAATTCAGGACCCACACAATCTTTAATCTTTACAGTAGACTGCAAATGGCAGGAGAGAGAGAGAGAGAGAGAGAGAGACTCTCTCTCTCTCTCTCTCTCTCTCTCTCTCTCTCTCTCTCTCTCTCTCTCTCTCTCTCTCTCTCTCTCTCTCTCTCTCAGAAAAGGCTTATGCTAAGAGATTTTCAATTAACATGGATATAAAGTGATGGTTCTGACGTGTCCCCTTCCATACAGTAGAGAGATTAATGGATCAAACCCCCCTCCCCCACCTGTCCCATTGTGACTATTTAAGAATGAATCCACCGAAGAGGTGTAGACTTGTGACCAAAACAAGAGTGACAAACTGTGGGGAGACAGTTTTTTTAAGTGTCAGAACATTTTTAGGTAAAGAAGAAAGTTATTGGTAGGTTCTAAATCTTGTGACAAGGGAAGATAAAAATGAAGGCATTATCCACAATTTTTATCTAAAGCTCTATCTCGATATTGAAATCTCTGTATAGTTTCCTGTCCATAAAAAAACTGTTGTAGTTTCAAATCCCTCTCATTGCGTACTATATTTGAAATTCTGGGCCAATACACGTTTGAGAACATGAATTATTTCCTCTACTTAAAAGAATGGCAGAAAGAACGCCAGAAATCTTAATGTTTCACGACATTTAAACAAACTACAGTGGAATGTCAAGTAATATCTGCTTTCTACTTCAAGAAAGGATTCCACGACGGCGTCTTCAATCACATAAATTTTTGTAGTTTTTTTAGTTTCTTTCCAAAATTAATCTGAGTTGAAGCAAAGACCAATTTCTCACTGAGGAAGAAAGTGAAATCGTTTCCTCTCTTGAGGCCAACTCGTTTTTAGTCTTTTCCTTTGTGGAGAGACTTTCTTTTAGCCGCTTCATTGCAGGATCGTTTGAGATTATCCTTTTTCTGGATACTTTTCTTCTTCCGACACAAATTTCGCTGCTAATTAACTCCGTGAATTTTAGTTTTGCGTCAGAGATGGTTTATTTTAGGAAGAAATTCATATATATATATATATATATATATATATATATATATATATATATATATATATATATATATATATATATATATATATATATATGTATGTATGCATATAATATAAATATATATATACATACATATACCAAAGGCACTTCCCCCAATTTTTGGGGGGTAGCCGACAACAACAAGAAACAAAACAAAAAAGGGGACCTCTACTCTCTACGTTCCTCCAGCCTAACCAGGGACTCAGCCGAGTTCAGCTGGTACTGCTAGGGTGCCACAGCCCAAACTCCCACATTTCCACCACAGATGAAGCTTCATACTGCTGAGTCCCCTACTGCTGCTACCTCCGCGGTCATCTAAGGCACCGGAGGAAGCAGCAGGGCCTACCGGAACTGCGTCACAATCGCTCGCCATTCATTCCTATTTCTAGCACGCTCTCTTGCCTCTCTCACATCTATCCTCCTATCACCCAGAGCTTTCTTCACACCATCCATCCACCCAAACCTTGGCCTTCCTCTTGTACTTCTCCCATCAACTCTTGCATTCATCACCTTCTTTAGCAGACAGCCATTTTCCATTCTCTCAACATGGCCAAACCACCCAAACACATTCATATCCACTCTAGCCGCTAACTCATTTCTTACACCCGTTCTCACCCTCACCACTTCGTTCCTAACCCTATCTACTCGAGATACACCAGCCATATTCCTCAGACACTTCATCTCAAACACATTCAATTTCTGTCTCTCCTTCATTTTCATTCCCCACAACTCCGATCCATACATCACAGTTGGTACAATCACTTTCTCATATAGAACTCTCTTTACATTCATGCCCAACCCTCTATTTTTTACTACTCCCTTAACTGCCCCCAACACTTTGCAACCTTCATTCACTCTCTGACGTACATCTGCTTCCACTCCACCATTTGCTGCAATAACAGACCCCAAGTACTTAAACTGATCCACATCCTCAAGTAACTCTCCATTCAACATGACATTCAACCTTGCACCACCTTCCCTTCTCGTACATCTCATAACCTTACTCTTACCCACATTAACTCTCAACTTCCTTTTCTCACACACCCTTCCAAATTCTGTCACTAGTCGGTCAAGCTTCTCTTCTGTGTCTGCTACCAGTACAGTATCATCCGCAAACAACAACTGATTTACCTCCCATTCATGATCATTCTCGCCTACCAGTTTTAATCCTCGTCCAAGCACTCGAGCATTCACCTCTCTGACCACTCCATCAACATACAAGTTAAACAACCACGGCGACATCACACATCCCTGTCTCAGCCCCACTCTCACCGGAAACCAATCGCTCACTTCATTTCCAATTCTAACATATATATATATATATATATATATATATATATATGTATATATATATATATATATATATATA
>NC_090734.1:98110026-98120026 GCF_036898095.1 Palaemon carinicauda
TCATCCGATGAAAAATCCTCTACGATAACAAAAAGGTAGGTGAGTTCGTAAAAACATATACAAACGTAAATATGTATGTGAGCGTTTTTCACCAGAATGGCAAAATTCATCTGTGATATAATGGCAAGTATATTATCAAAATGAAATACACACACACACACACATATATATATATATATATATATATATATATATATATATATATATATATATATATATCTATATATATATATGTGTGTGTGTATATATGTATTTAAATATATATATATATATATATATATATATATATATATATATATATATATATATATATATATATATATATATATATATATGTGTGTGTGTGTGTGTGTGTGTGTGTGTGCGGTTGTGTGTAAACATATGTATAGTATATATATATATATATAGATATATATATATATATATATATATATATATATGTGTGTGTGTGTGTGTGTGTGTGTTTGTGTGTAAACATATGTATAGTATATATATATATATATATATATATATATATATATATATATATATATATATATATATATATGTATACTGTATATATATATATATATATATATATATATATATATATATATATATATATATGTGTGTGTGTGTGTGTGTGTGTGTGTGCGGTTGTGTGTAAACATATGTATAGTATATATATATATATATATATATATATATATATATATATATATATATATATATATATATGTGTGTGTGTGTGTGTGTGTGTGTGGTGTGTTTGTGTGTAAACATATGTATAGTATATATATATATATATATATATATATATATATATATGTATACTGTATATATATGTATATATATATATATATATATATATATATATATATATATATATATATATATATATATATATCAACACCATTAGAGATAGCTACATCAAAGGTTGAATTTAAAAAGTTTTCTACTTATCTATTAACATAATCGTAACAAATCACACCACTTCCATGGAAGCACCAACCCCAGGGGGTTACATCAGCAAAAATAAATCGAAGTATTTTTAACATCGATATTTATAGAAAAGTGTCAACGCCCTATCTCAGAAAAAAAATATGGAACAAACCATCGAAGAGCGATTTATTTTCAGAGCCAGATTGAAAAAAAAACTTTTTCTATAGTCCTTAGGAATGAATTTAAAGAGAGAGAGAGAGAGAGAGAGAGAGAGAGAGAGAGAGAGAGAGAGAGAGAGAGAGAGAGAGAGAGAGAGAGAGAGTGTTAACGGAGTCTGATTTCCTCTGAATTAACTTGAATAAAACTTTTCCGGGCACTGTCGTTAAAATGCTTTTCGGAGATGTTAGAAAACGAATCTATTCCCTTTGGACCGTTAAGGCTGTGTGAAAAGTTAACTTCATATCATAGGAAAGCCTTTCCAGGAAATATGTGATGAAATAATTCCACCGTTTGGAAACTCTCAAGAGAGTCGAGTGTTTGGAATGCGTTAATGTACAGTACAGCCAGAGTCAAAAGTCTGTTTATAATCTCTGACGTCGGTGATCCTTAAGCCCTGTCCACACGACCGAGCATACCCGACGGGGAAACAGGCCTAAATAGTTAGTGAAAATGAGGTTTGATGACGTCAGAAGCTGGAAAACTAAAGATAGGTACCTGGCAACATGTATAATGCCAGATACCTGTCTGTGGTTTTCCCGCTTCTGACATCATTAACCCTAATTCTTACTAACTATTGCGGTCTGGTATCACTGTTTGCCCGTCGGGCATGCTCGATCGTGAAGACAGGGCTTTACGCAATGTATAAAACCGGTAAAGAAATCATCAGTGAATGTCCATAGATTATTTGATTATTTAACTTCACTGTACAGCTCACCATGTTCCTTGTTGTACTTGGGTAACCAATGACATATGTAATATTTTCTGTTCAACGCTCACTCCCAGTTCAGAAACTTTCATATGAATACGAGGCTTTACCGTATTCTTCCGATAAAAACAAGACTCCCTCTCTGGAAATCACGTCTCCGATAGTTCTGGAACTCGCAAAGAGGTTTATGAGTTTGCTATCTTGCACCTAAACATTTTTTTTTCTATAACTAATGATGTTTGTACTTTGGGAACGATGAATCGATTTTGCAAAATTCCTTTTCTCATGGGTCTCTGGAGAGGGAGATTTTTTCTTATCACTGAAAAATAAAAGCATCTCTCTCTCTCTCTCTCTCTCTCTCTCTCTCTCTCTCTCTCTCTCTCTCTCTCTCTCTCTCTCTCTGTAATAACTAGCAATTAATAATCACTATTTATTTCTCTCCTTCCCAAATCAATATCAAGGCATCAATTAAAAAAAAATCCTTTCGTTCTAACAGCTAATCATCAAAGTCTCTCTCTCTCTCTCTCTCTCTCTCTCTCTCTCTCTCTCTCTCTCTCTCTTTCTGTGTGTGTTCTCTTTCTGTGTGTGTGTGTGTGTGTGTGTAATAGCCTAACGTACAATAACCCCTATTCATTTCTCTTTCCCTTACTTAATATATTTCCAAGCACCGGTAAAAGATATTATCTACTTTCTGAGAGCTTATATCTCTCTCTCTCTCTCTCTCTCTCTCTCTCTCTCTCTCTCTCTCTCTCTCTCTCTCTCTCTCTCTCTCTCTCTCTCTCTTTCTGTGCTGATATTTGTCTCAAGAGTACAAGGACAGGCGTCGAACAATTGTTGAAATCGGCTCCTAAGTGGTTAGCTCCACGAGAGTGTACTCGAGTGGCACTTGACCAGCATTTACTGTGACTTGCTGTTTGTGCTTGGCCGCTGTTGATATCGTCACGTAAGTCTCAGGGGAGGGGCAGATTTCTTCGCTTCGAGTAATATAGGTCAATGACCATATGAGGAAAGGGGTTGTGTTAATATACTTCATCCTCCTGAACATATGAAGTTCAAAGTTATTTTTTTTTAAGCTGATTAAAAGTTTTTATTATACAGTATAAGACTACGTGATATTCATCTTATCTCTCTACTTTTTTATTAATGATATTGCACTATTATGCGATATTTGTTAAACTTTATTTTCACATTTTCATTTGGCTCTCTCTCTCACGTGGTTTCCTGGTGTATACAACTCACCCCAGAGTCTCCCGATTTCACAGCCTTTTTTATTGTTTTTGCAGTGGGAAGCAAACTCCACTATATCAGATATCTTTATTAAGTGTTGGTGCATACGTTTATAGTGTATTTCTTGTGATACTAGTGACTAGTACTTAGTAAATCTGAAGGATAAATTTTCCAGTCAAAATCCCTATAACCTTTCATCTAAAGGGTTACCGAGTCTGCGCATACGCAGTAGATGAACTGTAACGTTTTATTTTTGTTGTCTGTGATGTTTTAATGACGAAACTTCAAAAGTACCCAATCACAAGACAGTGAATAGCTCCAAACACCTGGTAGTTTTTAGAGCATTACATAGAATGGCTTCGACAAATCAGAATTTGTCTCTTAATAATCTTACTTGGCAGTATCTCCATAGTAATTTTCGCAAGGCTGAATTGCAGAAGCATTGTCGTGACCTTGGTATTACCAAAGTTTTGGTGACAAAGGAGAAGCTTGTTGATATGATAATGGAAAAACGGCGATCATTTCAAGCAGTTGCTCAAGAAAAAAGAGCTATGTCACAAGAGGATAAATAAGAAATAGAAGAACTGAAAGAAAGGATAAACATCCGTGATTTAGAAATAGATTAAATGAACGTGGTGATGAAAGCTGCTCAAGTCACTATAAACAAACTAAACGATTGACTGTCTACATTGGAGGAGCAAGTGTGGAGGCTTACAGGAACTTCGTCCGATGAAACCACTAAAATGAGAGTGATGTCATCACATAGCCTAAATACTGAGAAAACCTTGCTTCTTGGAGATACAAACGTTCTCTCAGCCCGACCATTTGATATATCAAACCATTGTTTAATTCGAACAATCAAAGAAGGAAACGTCGATCTCATTATGTGCTGGGTTTCGGAAAAACTGACATGGACACCAGGTAGATGTATTTTGTATTGTGGACTACAGGACATTCTCGATGGGGCAACTGCAGATGACATTTTTAATGCTCTTGGATCCCTTGTTACTTGTCTTAACCAAAGGAATGAAAATAAGGATTTGTATATTTGTGAGATTACACTTGTAATGCAAGTTGAGGAATTCGACCAGAAAATAAATGACTACAATAATAAACTATCAAGCTGGAGTGTTGATAATGAAGTATCAATTATTATATAAAAAAATTGTATATAGATTGGGTACAGGAGACGTTGACTCGATGTATTTTCATGATAATGAAGAAAATAGGGAAGTTTTTCTAAACAGGTATTGGATTTTGAGATTGTTGAACGCAATATCCAAACACTGTATCGACTTTCAATTAAGTGAAAATTGGGTGAAACTGAGCGCCAAATCTACACCTATGATACCTTCTAAAAGTAAGGGATTTTTATTTTTTTTCAAATAGACACACGAGGAGGACCTCTAGTGTATTTCAAAACAACAAACTGGAGACCTGGAATAAAGTAGAGCGTCGTACCGCTGGCAGGAACATGGTAAATCAAAATAAGGAATTCCGGAGAGAAATGTCTGTAAGACAACCAGAGAGAAATACAGTGCATGGGTGCTTTAACTGTGGGGAGAGAAACCATCAAGTAGCTACATGTAGATTTGACCACAAGTTGAGACGTGGTGCCCGTGAACAATGAGGACATAAAAGCAAATTGTGTCAGTATAAAAACCAGAATAACTATTATTAGGAAACTGGCAAAGAAGGTAGGGCCATCTGTAGAAAAGATAAACTGAATGTGGAACAAATAAAGGCGAGGTCACTAATATCATCCTTAGAGGAAATTCAGCTATTGACTCATGAAAGGGATATTGATATGTTGTGCATAAGTGAAACATGGTTGGAAGAAAATATCCCGGACAGATATGTAAATATTGATGGTTTTGATTTGTTCCGAAGCAAAAGTGAAAGGAGTGGTGGCACTTGTATTTATGTCCGAGATAACCTTAGTGCCGTTTTGGTAGATGTAAAATAGGAACGCTGTGAGGGTATTGAGAGAACTTGGTTAAAAGTACAGTGTAGTAAACTACCATCCATTACTGTTGGTGCTGTATATAGGCATCCAAATTCCTCTAGGGAAACGTTTAATAATCTTCAAAAAATGTTCCATCTCATTTCCTTAAGAATAACATCCAATGTTAGTGCTTGGAGACTTGAATGATGACTTGCTAAATGAATATTCTAAACTGAGAAAAATACTAGATATCGAGAGTTTGAACCAAGTAATTAAAGAGGCTACTCAGGTAACGAAGACTTCTAAAAAACTTCTTGATGTTATAGTAACGAAGAGTATAAATATGGTACTTTCATCAGGTGTAGTAAAATCCCACATATCGGATCACGATCTTATTTTCTGTACTCTTGATATTAGTAAACCTAAACGTTACCCAGAAATAAAAACATTTAGAAGCTTAAAAAACTATACGAAAGAATTATTTTGTACGCTTCTTAGAAACCACAGTCATTTATTAGACGAAATACTCCAAACAGACGATGTGAATGACAGTCGTTTATCTTAAAAACGGTGATGAATACTTGTATAGAAATAGTTGCACCAACGAAAACAAAGGAAATATACAGGCCACCGGCTCCGTGGATAAGCAGTGAAATCATAGAGGCTTTGAAAAACCGCGATCATTTAAGAAACAGGAGAGATTTAGTCACAGATCAAAGCTCTGTAGAAAAATATACACTATCAAAGAATAAAGTATAATCAATGATGGAATTTGCAAGAGTTAAATACAATCCAAACCACCTAAAATTTAACAGTAAATATACGTGGAAAGTGATGAATAAAATTATTCCAAATAAGAAAACAGGAGGAAGGAGTAACTTAGAAAATCCGGAAGAAACTAGCGAAAGATTTAATGAATTCTTTGCGAACGTTGGCAAGAAAGTATATGAGGAGGTGAACACAAATAGGGAAGTGAGTGAGGAAAATTCCACATTACTAGACAATCAGCACATTATCCATAGAAGAGAACGTTTTAGGCCAAGTCCGATTGATGTTGGAGAGGTGGTTCAGGTGGTTAATAGTTTAAAGAACACAAATTCTTATGGCCCTGATAACATTACGAGTGGATTTTTAAAAGATTCAATGCCAGTCATAGGCCTTTATCTTACTGTAATTCTAAACACTTCAATCGTAACAGGCAAGGTCCCAATTGAATGGAAATATAGTATAATAAATCCACTTTATAAGGAAGGTGACGTTGATGATCCCAGTAATTTTAGAACAATGTCTTTATTATCTATTATGTCAAAAGTATTGGAGAAAATTGTGAGCGATCAACTGTACGCCTACTTGGAGTCAAAGAAATTGTTATCTATCACTCAGCATGGTTTCAGAAAACATTTTTCTACAGAAACTGCTCTAACAATAATATGTGAACAGATTCATGAAAATATCGATAATAATAAGATATCTTTGATTACTTTGTGTGATCTGTCAAAAGCTTTTGATTTTGTTTCCTATAACCTACTTCTAAAAAAGATGATGGATTTAGGTATCGATGATTTTTGGTTTAGAGATTATCCGACAGCTTGGATTCAATCAGTAAAAATAGATAACCACATCTCAAGCAGACATAAAGTGGAATATGGAGTACCACAAGGCTCGATTCTTGGACCAATTTTATTTATTATTTACGCAAATAAAACTGTTGATATAAATGAAGCTGACCCGTTAGTTCAATTTGCTGAAGATGCACAATTTCTTCACTCGGGTATGATCGATAACGTAGCAGAAATTCTCAATGGAGCTGAAAGAAATTTAATAAAAGAAAACAAATATTTTTTTCCTGAAAATGGCTTAAATTAAAATGAATGCCAATAAAACTCAATTCTAGTTTGTAGGATCTCGTCAATATATTGACCGACAAATTTCAATTAAAGTAAATAACGGCATCATCAAATCAAGTGAAAGCGTAAAAAAAACTTAGTGTAATTATTGATAGATTCTTTACTTTTGATAATCATGTAGAAAAGATATATAGTAAAGCAAAGGGAGTGCTGTATTTCCTAAATAGAAATAAAGATCATTTTGATGAGGCAAGCAGAAAATTAGTTGTTGAAGCATTAGAAAAAAGCATAGTATCCTATTGCTCCAATATATTGAATGGGTGTTCAAATTTAAACACAAAAAATACAGAAGATTCAATATTTTGGATCGAAAGTCGCCTCTGGTGATGGGAAAAAAATATGATCATGCCACGCCGTATATTAGAAAACTTGAATGGTTAAAGATAGAAAATAGAAAAAGTTTATGATGTTTGTATATTTATTCATAAAATATTGCATGAACATATACCCCAAAGAATATTGAGATTAGAAATCATCGAGCAGACGAGATCTCGTCAAACTGGGAAGAGCAGCAATCTGATGGTTCCAAGTAGGCGAACAGCAATAGCTGATAGGGCAACTTCAGTCAGGGGACCTAGATTATGGAACGCACTACATGTGGATATTATGGAATGTGGAAATATACTCGTTTTCAAAAAGAAATTGAAATAATTCTTATTTGCGAGTAAGCAATGATTATAATAATATGGTTGAAGTGTGTAACACATTGATTACTTTTAAGTGACTAGTTTACAGTTTATAACATATGGATGAAAGGTGATTTACTGAAAATTATATTTGATTTTATTATTGTATTTTTATTATTAATGAGGAAATTTATTGTCACTGTATTTTCAGATTAAATGTATGTATACGTGCGTGTGTATGTATCTACATTATATATGTAGTAGGTTGGCCAGGGCACCAGCCACCCGTTGAGATACTACCGCTAGAGAGTTATGGGGTCTTTTGACTGGCCAGACAGTACTATATTGGATCCTCCTCTCTGGTTACGGTTCATTTTCCCTTTGCCTACATACACACTGAATAGTCTGGCATATTCTTTACATATTCTCCTCTATCCTCATACACCTGACAACACAGATTACCAAACAATTCTTCATCACCCAAGGGGTTACTGCACTGTAATTGTTCAGTGCCACTTTCCTCTTGGTAAGGGTAGAAGAGACTCTTTAGCTATGGTAAGCAGCTCTTCTAGGAGAAGGACACTCCAAAATCAAACCACTGTTCTCTAGTCTTGGGTAGTGCCATAGCCTCTGTACCATGGCCTTTCACTGTCTTGGGTTAGAGTTCTCTTGCTTGAGGGTACACTCGAGCACACTCTCCTATCTTATTTCTCTTCCTCTTGTTTTGTTAAAGTTTTTATAGTTTATATAGGAGATATTTATTGTTGTTACTCTTCTTAGAATATTTTATTTTCCTTTTTTCCTTTCCGCACTGAGCTATTTTCCCTGTTGGAGCCCCTGGGCTTATAGCATACTGCTTTTCCAACTATGGTTGTAGCTTAGTAAGTAATAATAATAATATATATATATATATATATATATATATATATATATATATATATTATATATATATATATAATATATATATATATATATATATATACATATATATATATATATATATATATATATATATATATATATATATATATTCATTATTGGTCGTATGTAAATGAAATTTTACCTTTCTAGACACTACAACCTTCTTGAATTTTTATATATCACGTGTTTTAGACATGTCTTAGAAACATCCTAATTTACTTAATGTAGCTAATTTTTACGTAAATTTTGATTTTTTGGTGTACAATTTTAAATAGTTTTATTGGAGACGTAATATTATATAATTAATGGATTTTAGATCGTAGTAAAATGCCATCCTAAATGTATTTTAATAGGCTATTACTATTTAAGAACCTTCTAATGTAAATACATTCTTTAAGCAACATAATACCCATTGTTTTATGGAATAAAGGAACTACTACTACTACTATTATTATTATTATTATATATTATTATTATTATTATTATTATTATTATTATTATTATTATTATTATTATTATTATGCTGCTTTACCCCATCGACACAAGCAAAATAAACCCCCTTTTTTTTTTAATCTACTTTCTTTCTTCCTTTCTTTATAGATTGCCCCAACACATGGATGGAACAAGGAAATCACCTTAGGAAAAAATGAATGATAGCACTAAGCCTGACAAGTGGGAGCGCGGACAGCGATCTCAACTCCATTTTGTTTCCAGTGTGGTATTTCCACCCTTTGGTCCTGTCAGAATTCTGATCTTATCAAGTTTGACCATTTGGCCATTTTATTTCCGTAGTGCTTTATTACATTTAGATTAACAAAGTTTAATCCTTCAAAAACAAAATTCCCACACTCCAGTTATGGTTCATCGAAAGCTTTTTGTGACATACTTATAGAAGATCTCAACATTTGCGCTTTTAGGGAAAGGTTTCTTGAGCCCAACCTTATGTATGAATATTTACATAAGTAAAGAGTAACTTTTCTTTGAATATTTGAATATATTGGATATTCAATGAAGAAATTGTATCCTTTATTTTCAACCGACATCCTTGGCATCCACTATAACTATAAATTTAATTTTTCTGATATTGAAAAAGTAAGATATTTTCCCCGAATCATGGTAGGTCTTTATAGTTCACATAAATATCTACGGATATCCACAATTTTGACAACTTTGCCCCCCCCCCCCCCCAAAAAAAAAAATAATAATACTATTAATCAAGAGACTAATACGTGTATGAGTAATTGAAACTGGATCTATCGATTCAAGATGAATTACCATAAGTATGTTCACGTGTGTATACAAACACCAAAAGAGAGAGAGAGAGAGAGAGAGAGAGAGAGAGAGAGAGAGAGAGAGAGAGAGAGAGAGAGACATATTCAATCATATTGCATATATTATTAATCTTATTGTCCATGTGTATAAATAATTATCAAGTCATCGAAGGCACAATATGAAATATGAAATTGTGAAATTACATTTACTGTTATTCATAATCAGTTAAATATATAATTTCCTTTGATGTCTGATG
>NC_090734.1:98127526-98132526 GCF_036898095.1 Palaemon carinicauda
AGAACAGATACGTGTCACAGTATGTGATTAAAATAATGCACTAATCATGGCCAACCAGCCAAGATTTTGAGGAAGCAAATGCTTGAACATGAGAAAGACTTTGATGGAAACTTAACAGCACACACTAGAAGACAATCTGTACCAAGGAGTTTGTTGGAACTTGCAAGTGTACTGCAAAATGTCGGTACATCTGCCTCACTAAAAAGAATTGATTTAAAGTTTAATCACGATGATATTTCAGTTTGTGTTATGGATGTTTTAAGGTCAAAGGAAATCTTATGTTATAGAAAAATCCCCAACTTCGACATTAAGAGAGAAAGAGGGAAGGAGGTTAATCACGCAAGAGACCGACAGACAGACAGACAAACCTGGGATTATATCATGAATTAGTTTAGGAGAACGTTCCTCTACGTTGGGTTCGATAATAGGACACTGTGCACTCACATTGTGGACCGAGTGCACTGCCACTAGGATAATAAGATGGAGATTAAGAAAGCAAAAGTAACCTCCCCCATCTCCCTAACCAAAAGAAAGATGTCGATAATTTGAATTATGAATATGCAGAACAATTTCCTAAAATAGAAAGTTGATGAAATTTATACAAAATTAGTATTGCTTCTAATTTCAACACACAATACTGAATCTCAATCCCAGCTTTACAAAATAAAAATTTTTCTTCCATTTATCGCTAACCGATAGTAAACAAAAGCCAGGTCTGGAAAAACTTATTAGGTAAATTATCCTTTTTATAAATTGGCTGGGCTTTGAAAAATATGTATCCGATGAAGAGAAAAACGATGATAGATTTCTTGACAGATCATAAGCATCAAAGGTGACATAGATTTTCGACGTGGAATCTTGAAAACTAATATGTAGTGCTCTGCCTCTTCAATTTCCTCAATGGGCATCATGTTGATTGCCAATTAAATCCAGTCGTTCAAAGAGGAACTAGACATGGATTACGTTTACTTTAGAATAGACAATCTGGAAGTAAGCAATCATATCCTCAAAGAGAATCGAGTATTTGCAAGATCGATTTCATCCCAATTATATTCCTTTTAAAAGCTTTGAAAGATATATCTGATTTTCCAGTCCAGCTACTAAGGTTGCGACACATGGGATGTTTACAGCTATTGCAATATTTTACATAGCCTACTCCAAATCATTCATGTCAAAGAAATAAAGCTTATGTTGTGGATGAGGCATTTTTCACAGTTCATTTATCAAATTTCAATAAAAAAAAAAAAAATTATAATATAGTAAATGTGGCAGTTTTTAAGAGGCAAGGGATATTGCCCTATATACATATGATTAGCGCGCAATACCCCTCTCCACCCAAGCTAGGACCAGGGAGGGCCAGATAAAGGCTGCTAATGACTCAGAAGGTACACCTATAGACTTCCCCAACACCCCCCCCCCCCTTTCCTTAGCTCACAAGGATAATGAGGTTGCAGACACTAAAGAAACTAACGAGTTTGTGAGGGACTCGAACCCCAGTCTGGCGATCACCAGGCAAGGGCGTTTTGCACTAGACGTTTCGATGTTTTATTGTTCTAATTCATAGATCTTAAATAAAAGTGATAATCTGGTAAATATGGCATTCCTTCTCGTATGCTAAGCATCATTTAATTATTGAGAGGCCGCTGATATGAAAATTATGACACCACTTATAATTACAGGCAGGTTTCATGCCTTTGCAGTTGGACTGGATAACAAATTCTTTAGGAAGTTTGATAGTAACACAATACCCATCTCACAAGTCTCTTAAGATATGTTACCAAGTTTTGCTGTTATTCTATTATTCTACATTTCTAAGGACTTTCATTCAGCCCAAACATTAGTTTATTTGGAATGTCAACTTATGGAATTGGTGATATTATACATTAATAAAACTTTAAATCATAGGAAACACAGGAGATTAATATTAATGGCTAATAATGAAGCATTTTAAGCTATGAACTAAAAATCTTTTACTAAAATCATTTGGAGAGCCTCTCTAATTAACGTTTTGTAATTAAAATCAAGTGACAGTGTAAGCAATAAAAGACTTCTATTTCTCTTTTAAGCCTATTTTCGTAAAATACGGAGGCCAATTGTTAGAGACATATATACACTCCTTTCCCATTATTTAATTAGAATGAAATGACCATTTTATTTTATCAGGGCCAGATTAAAGAAGACGTAAAAACCCAAGTTGAATTACACAAGAACTCAAGTTGAAACTAAATTCTGTGATATATGGAAGATTTCGCTTCGATATTTTACGCAATTTTACGTTTTTGTTACTGAAATTCTGTTTGAAAATTCCCTCGTTTAACGAAAGTTATCTGATTATACTTCATGTTGATTTTCATCATGGTATTATACGTGTGTGTGCGTGTGTGTGTGTGTGTGTATATATATATATATATATATATATATATATATATATATATATATATATATATATATATATATATATATATATATATATATGCACACATATGTATATATATATGCACATATATGTATATATACAAACATACACACACACACACACACACACACACATATATATATATATATATATATATATATATATATATATATATATATATATATATATATATATATATATATATATATACATACATATATATGTATATATATATATATATATATATATATATATATATATATATATATATATATATATATATATATACTGTGTAAGTATACTTATATATACTCATGTATGTATAAGTGTGTGTTTGTGCGTACTTGTGAGTATAGTGTGCTACAAGGCAGAATCAATCTATGGCCCTAAGAACATCTTGCGAGACTTACGGACCTATAGTAATATTTGTAATTCGGTGAAGAGTACAAGTTTTACGATTGCTGTACTTCCTGTATAGAAGCGTTCTAACGTGAGATTCTTTCATTCCCTGTATTTTCTATTATTCCTTATTTGTATTTTTTATATTAAATTGCGTTTCTTATATTTATTGACTTAAAATGCTCATATTTCATATAATTACACAATTTGAATGGATAATTCCTTGGTTTGATCCATCTATAAAATCATATTTAAAGATGTCAATAACGTTTATCAAAAAACAACAATCTCTGTTAGTTTTCCAGCCTCCAATGCTCATTTATTTTTTTATTATTATTTTTTTTTTTTGAACACATTGATTTTATTGTGGAATTACATAGGAAATTTATTCAGTTTTCCATTGCGATTATCAATTATTTTCTCATACGGTTATTCGTTATTGAGTAATTATGAAAAAAATGCGAGCATATATATTTGGCAGAAAATCACTGGAGCTACACTGATATTACCGTGATCCTCAGCCTAGGTCTAGTGATTACATGTTAATTTTTCTTTGTAGGTGAGTTTGAGCTCGTGTAAATAACTGCAATGTTCATGCATCATACAACACTAAAACAGGTATTCTTTGTACATTCACATCCTCTACGGAAAAAAAATGTAGGAATATCCACTTTTATATATAATTCTTTTTAGCGTATTTTATATTTTTAACATAAAAATTTTCACCTTACAGTTTCAGTTATTCAGTTTTTATTTCTTTTTATCGTAACATTTCTTGATTTTATTTGGAATTTTATCAAATATTTCATCAGCTTATAAATTCAAGTTTTATATTTCTTATAACTTTATTTGTTGCGGAAGTATAACGAAACGCGTAAACATATATATATATATATATATATATATATATATATATATATATATATATATATATATATATATATATATCTGTGAGCCCAAGGGAACAGCAAGAATTTACACATGCACACACAATTTTTTGTACGCTGGTTTGTGCGTATGTAAATAATTTTAATGTACACGTATCATACATCACTAAAATGGGTATTTTGTACTTTGATATGCTCTACGGCCAAATGTAAAAATATTCACGTTTGTATTAAAAAAAACATTTACGTCTTCGAGCTTCAATTATTCATATTTTCTCGGGAACACATATTACTTATAATTCTATTGGAAATTTTATCGCTTTTAATTCCAGTTGTATTTTTGTCATAACTTTATTTGTTACGGAGTCATTAAGAAAAACGTAAAACACACACACACACACACACACACACACACACACATATATATATATATATATATATATATATATATATATATATATATATATATGTGTGTGTGTGTGTGTGTATATATATATATATATATATATATATATATATATATATATATATATATATATATATATATATATATCTATATATATATCTATATATATATATATATATATATATATATATATATATATATATATATGTATGTATATATATATATATATATATATATATATATATATATATATATATATATATATATATATATATATAGTATTGATCCCGAAGAATCGGCGAGAATTTATACGCATATACATAAATGTTTTATGCTTTTGTAAAAATTTAAATGTTCATGTCCCAGTCTCAAAAACAAGTTTTAAGTAAAAAATAAATATTTTTTGCGATTTTTTCCCCCAAACTCTCGTTTAACGATACTAATTCATATCGTTCTAAATATGTCACACGTAGTGCTTAATTAATAAGGAATATTTACAGTTTATACTGTACGCTACTACTACTATAGTGTACTACCCTAAGGCAGGTTCTCTCATGGATTAGTCGCCCTCCATAGGTAGTAGGTTGGCCAGGGCACCAGCCACCCATTGGGATACTACCGCTAGAGAGTTATTGGGTCCTTTGACTGGCCACACAGTACTACATTGTATCATTCTCTTTGGTTACGGCTCATTTTCTCTTTGCTTAAACATACGGATTGATTTATTGATTTGAGGTTTTCTGGCATCCTGACACCTACACATACACCGAATAGTCTGGCTTATTCTTGACATATTCTACTCTGTCCCCATACACCTGACAACACTGAGATTACCAAACAGTTCTTTTTCACTGAAGGGGTTAACTGCTGCACTGTAATTTTTCAGTGGCTG
>NC_090734.1:98137526-98148307 GCF_036898095.1 Palaemon carinicauda
CATCAGTAAGAGGCAGAAGAAACTAAAACTGAAAAAGAAGGAATCTGATATAGATTTTACAGGAAAAGCTGCAACGATGTGCCATCAACCTACTAGATGAGAAAATTATAGCTAAACTGAGTGTTGAAGATCTTGTTTCCCAGGGCTATATGTATCACCCATCTCTGAAAAGCGTGTATAACATGAACGATCATGGCTAAATTCCCAAATAATTGAAGATGATTATGCACAGTACAACGAAGAGCCATATGACAATGCTTTTGTTGAACTTGAAATGTACACAAGAGATAAGCAGTTAACTACAGATAGGTGCTGCTATTTTATGATGGCAGAACTTTATAATTTTTACAAAGAAAAAATGGAACAGCTAAATATTGATGTTTCCTTGGTACACTGAACATGGTTTAAATAACAGATACTTGTCTGTATTCCAGAACTGGAGGCCCTAATAAAGGGAAGAGAAATTTGTATTACCTGTAAGGAGAAAGTGAAAGAAGCCCTAACCCCGTCATGTGATTAAAATATTGTACTAATCGCAGGCAAAGCAGACAAGATATTGAGTGAAGTAGATGCTCGAACATTAGAAAGAACTTGATAGAAACTTAACAGCAGACACTAGAGAAGAATCCGTACCACACAGTTTATTGGAATTTGTAAATGTGCTGCAAAATGGTGGAGATATAATATACCCATCCAAATATGGAACATCATCTTCCGACCTAGTTTTAATGTTGTGCTAAAACTAGATCAACTGCCAAGAGTCCTGATTTTTCTACTTTTACCAGGTATTCCATTCCAAGTCAAGAAAACTTCCATTTCCAATAAACAGTACCTTGGTCTTCTGCCCTTTGCAAATACCAGAAAGCATCAACATGGAATCAGAATTAGCTATAATAGGGTACTGGAATTGACTAAATGGTTGGGAGAAGCAGATGTAGCCAGCATTGTGAAGGAAGAAGTAGTTAGTTTCAGTTCACTAATAAAAGGGACCGTTACAACTTGTGCTATTGACAATCAGGACCATAATTCAAGTTCCACAACTGCACAAACATCTCTCCATAGGATGGCCATTTTTTTTTTTTTTTTTTTTTGGCATCCCCACCCATGCTGATAGATAGGATGAAGACAGAAACATGACTTAAATCATCTAAAGTGGTACTAAGTAATAAAAAAACCTCTTCCTGAATTTACCCTCTGCTCAATTTAAACATGAGAAGTCCCTCCCTTCCTCCAGTGTAAGTACATGACACAATCAAGTTATGCTTTCTGAGCATATTTCTTTTGAGTTTGAATGGCTAGAGAAAGTCAGTCTGTCTGACAGAGGCGAAAACGCTGTATCCATATCTTAGGCAGTACATCATGCTTCTCAAAAGTGGCAAGCCCTCTTTGAAATAAATTTGTCATCAATGTTGCCTCTTTTTCAATAGGCAGCTCATTCGAGCTGCCATGGATATTGCCAGAACAGCCAAAGTTTCTCAGACCTGTCCAAGGACCAAGCCCCAGTTCTAGTGGTTGATTTGCCACTATTTGCAACTGCCAAGCAAACCCAATCGGAATTTCTTGAAATACCATGGTTGGACTGGTGCTATTGCAGAAGCAGAAATAGCTAATCCTACGACAGTAGAATCTTTTATCTCTGTTTCACATATGAACAAGACATGTCTAGCCTACAAGAGGATAGCTTGCAGTTTATGTCAGATGTGCAAAAGCTGCCTATATGGCCTATATATAGAAAGCAGAAGAAGAAAGTGAACTACGTTAAGAAAGCTGAATCAGACAATAAAGCCAGATTGTCCATAATTCTACTTTAGGAATATTGTACTTCAGCTAGAACTTCTAGTTTTCGTTTTCATCAGTACATACGAAAAGTGTAATTTCTAATTGTGCAACAACTAGTTGCAGGAGCTTATTCTTTTTGTTATTTGTTTACAAGAGCATTCTCTCCATGTACTCCAAAATTATGCATTCTTTTAGCTCTCTTCTTTTTTACAGTAGTTATGAGGTTATTTAAATCCTGGGAAAGCAAAAAATAGCAAGATATGTTGCACAAGCAAGGCGGGGGGAGGAGTTGGTTGAGGAGGTACTAAACGACCTGGAATCGACATCGTCAACATAGTCAATCAAAGAAAAGTTTGTGATGTCAGTGTACATTTGATATACATATTGAAAATATATACAAAATAAAAAAAAGGAGCAATGACTCAAAAGTGTCACTATTTGTGAATTGTATACTCTAATTAGTAAATACTCCTCAATAAATCTTATTTAAAGAAAATATATATATATATATATATATATATATATATATATATATATATATATATATATATATATATATATATATATATGTATTTTTATGAGAAAATATCTTTCCAGCGTATGACTGTTTTCATTGGCGGGAAATTGGCAGGCATCCTTAGGCAGTGATCAATAGATGGCGTTAATGTAGCAAAACTTCGTCTGGGGAAACTATTCATTCTCAAAAAAGTTTCTTTAAAAAAAAAAACACTTTAAGAAGATTTATTATCAATTATTTACCAAACATAAAATATACATTTCACAAATAGTGACATTTTTGAGCAATTACTCCATTTTTAATTTAGTATATATTTTGAATATATACCAAATGTCCGCTGACGTCACGAACTTCTCTTTGATTGACTATGTTGAAGAAGTCGTTTCCAGGTTGTTTATTAACTCCTCAGCCCGCCCCTCCCCCTCCCCCACTTGTGCAACATATCTTGCAATCTTTTTGCTTTCCAAGCATTTGAAAAACTTCCTAATCACTGTACAGGAAGAGAAGAGCTGCAGAAAGGCATAATTCTGAAGTAAATGGAGAGCGTGCTCTTGTAAGCAAATACCTTCTTTTCTTCATTACCTTGGTCCATCTACATTATTCCAGTGGCTTTCAATTCATTTGGAGACATGTAGGCTCTCTGAAACAACATATGTTGAATTCAAAAAGGGAAATTTCCCTATCCAAAAAACCACAGGGCTTTTTTCCTCAATAGATATAAACAAAGTGCAGGAGCTTATGTGAAAGGAGATGGTAAAGCCATTAGCCTATTTGAAGATGTAGATGCTCTCAGAAAGTGGACACTAGCTTGTCCTGAAATAAGCACCTGACTGATGAGTTTGAGACTAAAAGTGATGCTGATCCAAAATCGGAGGGTAAGCATTATAATGAAGCTGAAACCGTAAAGAAAAAGATTTTGGAGTGGTCAAGAACCTAGCAAAAGTAATCAAAGAAATGGATACCTGTTTTGATGAAGACTCTGTGAACCTGATTGTTCTAGACAGTTTTGAAATTATGAACAGCAATGTTAGTGAATCCTTGAGGTCAATAAAGACCATTGGACAGACAAAATTAACAAACTTTATTGAAACTCCAGGCACCCAGCAAATTCTATATGACAGTACACAAGAACATTTTATTGTTCAGTCATAATATGTATGCTACAAAGTCCAAGAGCAAAAATTGACTAAAAACCATAAGGGAAGATCGTAATCTAATCTCACACCTCTCCATATCATGCCATAATTAAATTATTTCTTCCAACATGATAATCAAAATTCCCCACCATCACTGTTACTGAATGGGTAGATACATCAGGGTACCAAGTCACAGTTGCTGCCTTTACTAGATCAGCAGGCATCAGAGATCCATAACAAAGAGTCCACCGTTGATGTTATCATAATGAAAAGTGCACCTCTAGAAAATGTTCTTACACCAACCAAGAGGTCTACATTTGATTCTTATGTGAAAGGCGATGTCTTTTCTAAGATATAGAAGCATATATAGAAGTAAAAACCATGCACACAAGTGTATTTGATGTATATAGGACAGACAGTATGATAGTGCTCACAAGACAAAAAAGAGCCACAAAAGTTTGCCACAGAGTATTTAGTAATGTAAAAACTCCTGACACTGGGTGGTGGTATGCTGAAATTTGTAACAAAGCTGAACAGGACACTGCTGACCTACAAAGCTGCACTCATGAAAGGATGAATACCATAGCCCTTTTGCATGCTGCATATGCTGAAGAGCATGAAGATATATCAAGTGCAAGCATATGTAGTTTTGACACTATTTCATGTTCAAAGCATCATCTGAATTAAAAAAATACTGGTTTGGACAATTCATAGATTAAATTCTTAAGAGGAAAAGACATAAGGTGGATACCTATCCATAAAATTACAGCAGTCATGGGACTAAAGCCTCAGCCTTTCACTTTTTTTCCAAGCATTTGGAAGGTGTGACAGTGTCTGCCTTCCATGGAAAGGAGAATGAGTTAGCATGCAAAACTTGTGTTTATTTTTTTTTTCAGCTTGCCACACCACCCTTATCAAACTAAGCTTAAATCATTGAAGAGTTCGTTGTGCTAATGCACGACAGAAAGAGTTCACATAATGATGTAAATGAGGGGAGGGTTGATTTCTTGAAAGAGAGCAAAAAGCAAAAGATTTCATACCCCTTACAAGGACTATTTTTAGTTTTGCCCAGATTGACAGCGCCTGGGTTCCATATAGGACAGCTTTGTCAGTAATAGCAAAATCTTGCCAAGAATTGAATACATGTAGCTGCAAGAAAGAATACTATGGCAGGCGAAAGTGTTACAGGTCTGGATATCCCTGCCCAGCTCTCTGCAGGTTTACTAGGTGAAGCTGCTTGATATACGAAACATACTGGTGTCCATCCATAGATATATACATTTATATCTTGAAATAATGTTTCTTAACCTTGGTTGTAGCACCCCAAAGGGATGCTGAAATGGATTTCAGGCAGTGCTGGGGAAGGTCACATATGTTGCAGTTGGGAGTGGGTGGGTCTTTTCTTAGCATCATTATTGAATTTTTAAACAATAGATCGCAAAGAGTTGTTGTTGATAGAGATCTAACTAAAATTAGTGCCTGGTGCAAATTATGGGGTACGAAGTTGAATCCTAACAAAATTTAAAGTATGGTTATAAGTAGGTTGTGGACAGTGGCTCCTAAAAATCTGGATCCCAGCATTGATAATGTTTCTTTAAAACTGTATACAACTTTTTTTAAGATTTTAAGTGAGATTCTCAACAGGAAATTTACTTTTGTGAAACACATTAGGTCTATTTCTTCTTCAATTGCACAAAAAATTGGCTTATTGAGAGTCTTGTAAGATTTTCGGTGATCAATCTATTTTGAATAAGTGTTTTAATTTTTTCATTCTACCTTGTTTCAAGTTTTTTTTTCCTGTCTGGTCTTCAGTTGCTCATTCTCATCCTAATTTGTTGGACAGGAATTTACGGTCTATTAAATTCTTTATTTCTGTTATAAATATTAGTCTCTGGCACCGCTGTTCAATTAGTTCGTTGGGCATGTTGCAAAAGAACTTTCATAATTCTCACCATCTTTTACATTCAGATCTTCCGGTACAGTACCATCCTGTTTGTAATACTAGGTATGCAGTTAATTCTAATAGTCATGCCTTCTCCATCGTGAGGCTCAATACTACTCAGTATTCTAGAAGTTTTATTCCAGTTGTGACTAATTGGTGGAATGATCTTCCTAATTAGGTAGTTGAATATGTAGAATTTCAAAAGGTCAAACTAGCAGGAAAGGTTTTTATGTTGAACATGCTGACAATTCTCTGTTTTTTTTTTTTTTACTTTATATATGAAAGACGTCTTCTTCTTCTTCTTCTTCTTTTTCTTCTTCTTCTCCAACCTTTATGTGTGGTCGATGTTCCTGGCCAGCTTTCTCCATCTACCTCTGTCCCACACTTCATCACCAGTTAATCCCTTTGATCGAAGGTCATCCTTGATACATTCCATCTACCTTTGCTTAGATCTCCCTCTCCTTCTCGTTCCCTGTACCTCCATTTCCATCACTCTCTTCCCAATATACTTTTCATATATTCTCATGACATGACCATACCACCTCAGTCTACTTTCTTGGATCTTATCTGATAGTCGTCTAACTCCTGTGGTACCCCTAATTACCTTATTCCATATCTTATCTCTTCTTGTCACCCGACACATCCATCTAAACATTCTCATCTCTGCCGCATCCAGTTTCTTCTCTTCTGTCTTCTTTATTACCCACATCTCCGCTCCATACATCATTGCCGGTCTTACAACTGTCTCGTGTACTTTACCTTTCAACTTAGCCCTTATTTTCCTGTCGCATAGTACTCCATACACTTTTTTCCAATTCTTCTATCCTGCTTGTATTCTGTGGTTTATTTCTACCCCCACATCACCATTCTCTGCAACAGTTGATCCAAAATACTTGAAATTTTCAACTCTTTTTCCATATCTCTCGTTGTAAACTAGCTTCCCTATTCTCCCCATTTTTCAGTCTCATATACTCTGTCTTTTTCCTTCTGAGTTTTCAATCATCGGTTTTCCCTTTCTCTTCTCAATTCCTCCAGTTTCTCTTCTACTACCTCTTGCCTAGTGCTACAGAGTATTATATCATAAGCAAAAAGCATACACTAAGGAAACTGATCTCTAGTACCTTGAAGAAGAAGGCTGTTCCTAAAATATATTTCAACTGTTCATTTCTTCTCATACCTTATTTACTTTATTCACTGGGCTATTTTTATCTGTTAAAGCCCTCGGGCTTATAGCATCTTGCTTCTCATCTTAGGGTTGTAGCTTAGCTAATAATAATAATAATAATAATAATAATAATAATAATAATAATAATAATAATAATAATAATTATAATAATAATAATAATAATAATAATAATAATAATAATAATAATAATAATAATAATATAGTTGCACATACAACAAAAATCGCAGAGACCAGTATTCCTATTGAGTTTATTCATATTCTTTCCTTTATTTAAATTTTTTATTTATTTATTTATTTATTTATTTTTTTTTTTTTTTGTCAATGCTATGACCATAAGGAATGTTTTTGGTTTGGGGAATAAACCAAATATATGATCAAGACGTCTGCACTTTTCTTTACTATATCATTATAGGTACTAAGCAATAGTACAGTAGGGGATGCCGGAGTGTTTAGGCCTTACCAAAAGGGATGCTAAGGCCGAAAAAGGTTAAGAAACACTGTTGATAGAGAATTTTTTTTAAGCTCCATCAAATATTTTTTTTAAAAAACAGCATCAAAGATGTTTCGTAAAGAATTCCATCAAATATTTAAAAAAATACACTAATTCAAAGCTTCTCATAAAGAGCTCCATGAAAGCCTTTATATAATGAGCTCCATCAAATCTACTTCTGAAATCATTCAAATTTTTTTCATATAGCGCTCCACCAAAGCTTTTTCTTGAAAAACTCCTTCTAAACTTTATCAAAATGTTTTCAAAACTTTCCATCTATATATCAATCCAATCTTTTCACAGAGTTCTACCAAAACTTTTTTCAAAAACAGCTCCTTCAAAGCTTTTTCAAAATCAGCTCCTTCAAAGCCTTTTCAAAAAGATCTCCTTTGAAGCTTTTTCAAAAAGACCTACTTTAAAACTTTTTAAAATCAGCTCATCCAAGCCTTTTTAAAACCACCTCCTTCAAAGCTTTTTCAAAGAGAGCTCCTTCAAAGTTTTTTTTCTCAAAAAAAACTGCTATAAAGCTTTTTTAAAATCAGCTTCATCAAAAATGTTTCAAAATCAGTTCCCTCAAAGAGTTTTCAAAAAGAACTTCAAAGCTTTTTTAAAAAGAGGTACTTCAAAACTTTTCAAAATCAGCTCTTCAAAGCTTTTCCAAAATCAGCTCCATCAAAGATTTTTCAAAATCAGCTCATTCAAAGTTTTCGAAAAGAACTTCAAAGATTTTTCAAAAATCTTTCAAAACATTTCAAATGTAGATCCACAAAGCTTTTCAGAGAGTTTCATCAATGCTTTTTTCATAAAGAGCTCCTTCATAGATTTTTGATAAAGCACTTCATCAAAGCTTTTTCAAAACTCCTTTAAAAAGCTTCATATGTGGCTTCATCAAAGCTTTTCATAAAGAGCTTCATTGATGCTTTTTCATAAAAAGCTTCATCAAAGCTTATTAAAAAATCTTTCAAAACTTAATATATAGATCCATCAAAGCTTTTCAAAAAAACTCCGTCAAAGATTTTTCATAAAAAGCTACATTAAAGACATTTTGTTTAGATGGCCATAAAAAGAAGTAATAGTTCCATCTAAGCTTTCATAAAGAGCTTCATCAAAGCTTTTCGTAGAGAGATTCACCAAAGCTTTTTAATTAAGAGCAACTTTAAAGCTTTATCATGAGGACCTTCAGTAAAGCTTTTTTTTTTTTACAAAGAGCTCCAACAAAAAATTTTCATGAAGACCTCCTTAAAAAACATTTTCATTAAGAGCTCCATAAAAGCTCCTTCATAAATAGTTCTGTCAATGCTCTACAGAAGAGCTTCAGCAACGTCTTTTTTATAAAGAGCTTCTTCAAAGCTTCTTCAAAAAGAGTTCCATCTTAGATTTTGAAGTAAAGGTTTGATACTATTCCACTTTTTATTTCCTAAATTAATTTTAACCCAAATTGCCTTGTAACGGAAGGAATTTTCCTCGTTTTGAAAACTTTATGATATTTTTGTATCATCATCTTAGACAATTTTTTGGGATAAGTAAAAGTCTTGAAAGGTTGAATAAGTTTCTCTTACGTTTTTCACTTATTTTTTTTCTTTCCTTATTAAATAAACATCCCTTATTTTGAAAAAGAGAAGAGTATAGATTTCTAAATGCAAGGTTTTGTTCATATTCAAGTCATTTTCATGGCATGCAAAAGTAGCTTCTTGTTTCTTGCAAATGGACTACAGTATTGCTTTGACAAAGAGACAGAAAACTGCGTGAAAAGGCAATAAGATTAAAACGTTACTTAAATGATATATTTGCCAAGTTCCCATTTGATCACTACGACATATTTGCAATTGATAATATTTCAACCAAACTAGAAAGATAAACTCATAACCTTTGACGTTATATAATAGTGATAGAGAGTAATAGAATTTGGCCATTTCACTAACCTCGTGACCCTTAGCAATGTGTTATTGGAACGGAATATAAATGAACAAACATTTTGTTGCATTTTGTAAAACGTTAAGCAAATTTCATTTATATATGGCACTGAGGATGATGAATGTAAGATAAATGTTATTTGTATCCCATGCATGTATTCTTTCGTCCACAAATAAAAATGTCAATTTCGTTAATGCGTCACTGGAAGACTAAAAATATAATGAAGGATTTTTTAGACCAAGAAATTATAATAATGATGACGTCAACATGTTTCCTAATTGAAAAGCTGGAAAACATCATTATATCTAAACTTAATCAGTTATTATTAAAATAGTCAATCCTAACGTGAATGTATTTTATTTTTATGTCAATATTTTTATTCTAGTAAATATTTTATCTTCAAATAAAATTGAATGGGCTAAAACAGAAACTGGAAAGAGATTCTATTTAAACATTTGCGCGCACACTATTTTCTGTTAAGTCAAAATGCTTTATGTAAACAGGATAAGATTGAAAGGATAAAAGCACAAACTAAAACAGAAACTGGAAAGAACTTTTATACAAACATTTGCACGCAAAATGTTTTCTGTTAAGTCAAAATGGTTTATGTAAACAAGATAAGATTCACAGATCTAACGTTATCCTGTTTCATATTAATTTCATGTTACTTCAAATAAATTTCCCAATTAACCTTTTTCATTATTAGTGTACCACTGCAGCCATCAATAATTAAATTTGGACATTTAAAATTTTCCAGTATAAAAGTTTATTCCTTTTTTCAATTCTAAAACCACGTATAACAAAATTAAACGAACGGTAAATAAAATCCAGAATATGAATCTATCCAATTACATATTTACAGAAGCGACCGTTTTTCAATATTCAGTTCACATTTTACAACTGAAATATATGGGATTATATTTAGTCTTTTTCTTGATTCATACCCACTTATATTAGACATCGAATGATGTTGCTAGCTGCAGAATCTTGTATTTAGGGAAAATTTTCTTTAATACTACATTCAAATTTTGTCATATCTACATAACAATGAGATCGCTTTTCCTTATTTCTTCATTAATTTTTTTCTTTGATCTTCATTTTCTAAACCACCACTGCTGTACTATATTCTTTATGTCATCATCACCATCCGTAACTACTGTAGTCCACTGCAAGACTAAAGCCTCAGACTTGTCCTTCAATTCCCGTTTGTTTATGGTCTTTCTATGTTAGTGTATTTCCGAAAAATCTCTTAGTTTGTCTGTTTTTCTTCTGGTTGATCTATAAACTGTCGTTCTTGTTATATGTCCTTTTACGTCTGATATTTTTTTTTTACATAATGTTTAAACATCCTCCGCTTCAGTTTGTTCTTTATGTAGTCCTGTTCATATTGTTATGGTTATTTGCGGCCTGATTGCGGTTTGCCAGACGGGGGTTCGAGTCCCCCTCAGACTCGTTAGTGCCTTTGGAGTCTGTAAGCTTACCATCCTTATGAGCTAGGGTTGGGGGTTTTGGGGGAGCCTATAGGTCTATCTGGTGTCATAAGCAGCCATTGCCTGGGCCTCCCTGGCCCTAGTATGGGTGAAGAGGGGATAAGGCTCTGATCATATATTAAACGGTCAGTCTCTAGGGCATTATCCTGCTCGATAGGGCAATGTCACTGTCCCTTGCCTCTGCCATTAATGAGTAACCTTTAAACCTTTAAAACTTTAAAAGATTATTTTAAAGTAGCTTTTTCTCCTTACTGAACCTATAAGACTCTATCATATTGCTTCCCCAAAGAAGGTTGTACTTTACCTTTTTATAGATGATGACATTAA
>NC_090734.1:98156307-98163807 GCF_036898095.1 Palaemon carinicauda
AGATGCCAGGAAAATGTCAACTTGTGATCATATTTAAATATTAACATTTACAACACTAACATTATTAAAAATAACTACACCAATAATGATAATATCAATAACAACAATAATAACGATTATAATATAATACTTTTAATAACCACACAAATAACTACAATAATATCAATAATAGTAATAAAAAATTGATAACAACAATAATAGAAATATTAATAACAAAATTAATAATAACAATAATAACAACAATAACCATTACACTAATAACAACATTAATAAGAAGAGAAATAACAAAATTAATAACAAGAGAAGTAAAGAAATTATTAACAAGAGTAATAATTATATTGATAACAACATTAATAATAACAATAATAATCACAGCGATAATAAAAACAATAACAACTGCAAAAACCACAAAAACAGCACAGCAACAAAATAATAATAATAATAATAATAATAATAATAATAATAATAATAATAATAATAATAATAATAATATAAAAGAAAAATCAGACACCGAATGTGACTCTCATGCTGACGACGACGAGGTCAACCAGCCCCCCGAACCTACCCTTCCTAAACATCATTTTCCACGCCCTCCACGACCGTGACTGGCCTCAGAAAAAGAAAACCACTTCTAAAAAGCTGATTTCCATCAATGGAGGCAAGATTCGCATATCGGAAAAGAAACAGGACTGCATCAATATTTCAACTTTTTCCCCTTCGTCGACCCAAGACGAGATACTGAAGCTAGGCCTGAACTTCCACTTCATATCTCGCCCCAAACCTACGAACAAGAGGCTGGAAGTTGAACTGCTGATCGACTAAATTCTTAGTCACCAAGAAAATGGCACCCTCTGGACTACAGACACCGTTCAACCCCTCCTGCTTACTGAAATCCTCATGGACCTAGGGGAAGATACACTGCAATAGTGGCATTGTTTCCATGGCCATGAAGACTGCAGCCAAGGAACTTTAGGAAGAAGCAGCTGTCTTGTCTACTCTCCTCACGAGAGTAGACAAGACCGCAGCCTTTGTCCTCATGGACACTGAAGATTACCATGGAAAACTCTACACCATCCTGGCTGAAGCTTTCAAATTTCAGCAACTTACTTCCAACCCCAAACAGGACATCTAAAGACAGGCCAACCACATCATTGGTATCTTGAACGTGGCCTCCAATGCTGTCCACTTTCAAACCATAACTGGTGATTTTGGGCCTAGGGAACCCCATCCACCCTATCATCAGCCAGTGCACGACTCCAACATACCAGCTTGCTAAATAGGTTAACTCTCTTCTAAAGGAATTCCTGACGAACATCAAAGGACATTCCAGTGAAGGAATCATCACCGCTCTTAATGTTGAGTCACTCTTCACCAACATTCCTATAGACGAAACCATCCACCTTATCAAAGACAGGTCTATGGGGACGATTCAAACCCTCAACTCAACATTGCTAAACATGCTCTCCTCACTCTCCCGGAAATATATACGAAGAAGGCCCCATTCACCACCCATCGTGGCCATATGTACATTCAAAAAGATGGTGTGGTGATGGGCTCTCCTCTAGGCGTCCTCTTCGCCAACTTTTACATATAAGAGCTAGTTTTTTCCTGTGTAGTTTCATGTTTGAGGAGTGCAGCTCCCTTAAATTTATGCTGGAAAATCATGTCAACGGCCGCCTTCCCTTCTTCGACATCCTGGTTTCAACTGATGAGCAGGGTTTCAACTCCACCATCTACACGAAACCCATAAACCTAGGATTTTACTTGAATGATGGAAGTGAATGTCCCATTGGGTACAAAACCTCTTCCTTCTTCCTGGAAGGAGACCCACAAGGAACTGGATAAGATTGCTCCTGTCCTTGTGAACAATTATTACTTCCAACGTGCAGATTAATTGATAGGTCAAACGTCTGCCATGTTTAATTTGTTTGAGACTGAGTCCAGCAGCGAGAACAGTACTTCCAAACTCAACCTGTACTACATTAGCTTTATTCACAAGCATTACAAGGAAGATGTGAAGAATATGAAGGAGATTATCAGGAACAACGTTATGGCCACACAGATAGAAACTATTATAAACTTGAATACTTATTATCACACTGCTAGGACCAGATTCATTGTTATGAAGAGTAACCCGGCCCCTCCCATCTAAAAATTTAAAAAAAAATGTTTATGTCATCTATTCCTACCAATGCTCAGTCCATAGATTCCCCGGACGTTATACTGGAATGATGACGATGAGACTTTTGAAACGTTTCTCCAGCTGCATTTAGCAGGATGCTATCAAAATTCAACAACTCCTGATCCCAACAAAAGCATCAAATCAGCATTGCCCTGGACAGCAGAAGACTAAAGATCCTGGAGGGCCTGCTCATAAAGTAATAAAAGCTATATTTCAATACTACACTATAAATATTCCTCCTCCCTTCCTGCCATAAGAACACCAACCAACCCCTCACTAATATCGATGAGAATGAAGACAATCAGCGACCCAATAGCCTGCCTGTAATTGAGATTCTTACGGCAAGCTACTCAACTAATCAGGAAGCAGCTCGGGGCTCACTGGACCTGTGAGCTGAGCGGCAGAACAGCTTGCCTAATGCCGAGCCCCACTTAGGGAACATCTTGGCCAATCAGCACCCAGCACTAGGAACCCATCCCCGCATTACCCGGACAACTATGAGTGTAGCAGCAACCTGACTGTAACGGATTGGTTCTCGGCGAGCACCTCAGCCAATGGGAGAGCTGTCCCATCCCAGACTGGGTACCGACTCAGCTCAAATCGACTAATGCCCCAACCCTTACTAAAAGAGCTAGCCCAAATTACATCGTCCCACTTCTAGTTCTAGCCTAAAGATAAGAGGAAACACCCGGCATCCTCTTCAAATAAATGCATTGGATCAGACTCTTTATACCATGTATTTGACAAACATACCACAGCTACTGGCAGCATGCAGCATCGATGGCAAAAGGAAAATTAGAGCAATTGAAAATTGATGTCACTAGGGGTAGCATAATAATAATAATAATAATAATAATAATAATAATAATAGTAATAATAATAATAATAATAATAATAATAGTTGCTTCATATAGTTTCCAGCCTACATTAATATGATAACCATTTAAAACTCTCATAAGATGTGCAATATAACAAAAATTATCTTTTCATTCACAGTGTTTCTTCAAGTAATCTTGTTTCATAAATTATCTAAATGAGGTAAACCTTTCATAGAAAACTACCTTCCATTTCATTATACAAAAACTTCATCGATTCTTTTTATCACAGGGGAACATGTCTATCCTTTACTGGTTTTTCTCTTTAATGTTAAGTCCTTATCTAATGGCTCATAAATTACTTCTGGGTCTCTAATATACTCGTTTCAACAACGGATTTAATGACCAATTCGTGGCAATTAAGTTACTCCCTTAATGGAGGAAGTCGACGCTTTAAAATGAGAGGCATATTTATAAGAAAGAAAGGGCTGAGGAATGACACTTGATTAATGGGTACAAATGAAGCCTTCTTCCCTGTAATAGCTTTTTCGACTTTATATTTACAGAGACTATGAGTGGGATGGGGGAAAGGTTGACAGGAATATTAAAAAATTTAAATTATTCGTTTAAAATGAAAGAGAATTATATATGGACCATATGGAATGCTCTAAATACTCATGAGCGCTTTGGATTTACTATCTCAGAGTACCTATTTACCTTAGTGCGTCTGCGCTAACAAACATACGTAAAATGCGTATTGAAGCATATATACTTCTGTAGCATAACAAAATATTGTAGATAACTTTAATATATAGCTTTCTTTTAGTGATATTCATAGCTGCCTAGAGACAAACTGACAGACGACAGACACACAGAATGGTCACACCTATGTTCTTACCATCTCGAAAATGAGACTTTTAAATACTATTTTGTTTTAAGCTATTTCTGTTAGGTGGACCTAACTGTTAGCTTTCTACATTTTACGTGGTATATAGTTTACAAATCTCTCTCTCTCTCTCTCTCTCTCTCTCTCTCTCTCTCTCTCTCTCTCTCAAGTTTTTTTTTTTACATATTCGACGTCACCAATCAGGAAATAAAGTAACATTACTGTTAGTTTTATGGCTTAGAATCCTAACAGATATAATTATTAATCAACCGATTAACAATTGAATGAAATGGCCAATGAACTAAGATATATGAAATGTTTTTATCGACAAATTTCTTTCGACGGTGAATGAGGAAATTTTTTTCAAAATACTAACCAAATGATACTTCGTGGTCATTGAAGCATTTTAGCACAATACAACTTATTGCCAAATCTATGTTTATGCTGCATACATAAATTGCAAATTAACATCCCAGCAGTTCAGTTAATTCTTTTAGTTTTAGAAGTAACACTAGAAAAATTCCTTAACTAACCTAAACAACTATTAATATGAATTTGAAATTACTTTCATCTAAAATTATTTACACAACTGATATGGATTTTATTGTTGATACTTTCAAAGGAATGAAAATAAGTTCAAAAAGCCAAATATAAATAATTTATTTTAATACCGGATAATTTAATATCCGACTCTCAATCAACCTAAGATATTGTCAGTTTAAAGGTTTAAAGGTTGCTCATGAATGGCAGAGGCAAGGGACAGTGACATTGCCCTAGCAAGCAGGACAATACTCTAGAGACTGACCATATAGTATATGATCAGCGACCAAGCCTCCTCTCCACCCAAGCTAGGATCAGGGAAGGCCAGGCAGTAGCTGCTGATGACTCAGCAGATAGACCTATAAGCTCCCCCAAACTCCCTAACCTTAGCTCACAAGGATGGTAAGGTTGCAGACACTAATGACACTAACGACTCTGAGCGGGACTCGGACCCCCGACTGGCAAACACTAGGCAGAAACGCTACCAATCAGGCCACAGCAACACTTGATCGACCTTTGTTTGAAGGTCAATCATACAATTCGATGAAAGACGAGATATGAAAGATTTTCGGACGCTTAAGTGTTGAGGGAAAGAATAAAAGAAAAAGATGAGGAAATGAGATAGCTTTGATAAATGATGCAATATCTTTAGGTACTAAAAGGTTGAGGATGATGAAGAACAGGTTGATGGGAAAGTTGAAGAGTCCAATAGGCGGACATTCTACTTAATCTTAATAGTAGTAGGTTGCCCAGGGCACCAACCACCCGTTAAGATACTACCACTAGAGAGTTATGGGGTCCTTTGACTGGCCAGACAGTACTACACTGGATCCTTCTCTCTGATTACGGTTCACTTTCCCTTTGCCTACTCATACACCGAACACTCTGGCCTATTCTTTGTATATTCTTCTCTGTCCTCGTACACCTGACAACACTGATATTACCAAACAATTCTTGTTCACCCAAGGGGTTAACCACTTCACTGTAATTGTCTCGTGGCTGTTTTCCTCTTTGTAAGGTTAAAATAGACTCTTTAGCTATGGTAAGCAGCTCTTCTAGGGGGACACTCCAAAATTAAACCATTGTTCTCTTAGTCTTGTGTAGTGCCATAGCCTCTGTACCATGGTCATCCACTGTCTTGGGTTTAGAGTTCTCTTGCTTGAGGGTACACTCGGGCACACTATTCTATCAAATTTCTCTTCCTCTTGTTTTGTTAAATTATTTAAAGTTTAGATATGAAATATTTATTTTAATGTTGTTACTGTTTTTAAAATATTTTATTTTCCCTTGTTTTCTTTCCTCGCTGGGCTATTTTCCCTGTTGGGGCCACTGGGCGTATACCATCCTGGTTTTCCAATTAGGGTTGTAGCTTAGAAATTAATAATAATAATAATGATAATAATAATAATCTTTGACTTGCTTTTTCCATCAAGTCGCATTCTGGAAATTGCTTCATACATGATGTGAAAGATTTGTAAAATATTCCTCACTAAACATAATTGCTTAAAATACAAAAAAAAAAAAAAAAAAATGAGAAGCAGTAACCTTCTAGATAGCCTATGGTTACCTATAAAAATGTAAATTCATATTCTATTATTCTATCTTAATTATTCAAATTTAGTTGACAAAACTAACAACCTCAGAATGGCTTAATTATTTCAGTCCATTGTTTATTAAAAGTGGTTTGTTATTGTTCTATTTTGTACCAATTAATTCAAATCTTCAAAATCATTTCTATAATTGCCAACCTAAGAAAGCCCCTATCACCTATATTCTGTGGCTCATTAACTTATATTCCCTAAAACATTAAATGATTTTATCAAAGTTATCTTCAAATTACTAACAATAAAAATCCAATATTCACTTATAATTCGTGGTATGCTTAAACTGATTATCTCATAATTTATATTCTACTAATGAGTCACATTTTAAAATAGAGATGATATTACGAACCTTGAAAACGCACAATCTTTTTTTTAACTACCGTGATAAAACCAGACAAAGTGTCTAAACAAAAAATGAAAATGAGGTGAACCTTTGTAATTGTGCGGAAGGACATTACGAAAAAATAGTTTCAGGTCCAACACAACGTTTCCAACATTTAATATTCATTCAGTTTGACCCAAATGGTGTTTTTGGCTAGGCATTTGAACGAGAGAGAAAAAAAGGCATTCATGTGTTTTAGCGTCGCTCTGTGCAAAGGTATGATCCTCATTTTTTAAATGAACTTTATAATGCAAAGTTTGTAATTTACATAACGGATTATATACATTACTATGTGTCATTAGACTGGAATGTACAGAGTGATTTGCTTATGAAATAAAGTTTTTTCCGTATGTCACTGGATGTTTTTTTTTTTTTAGAATGATTTTGAAAATAATGATACATTTTCTATATGATTACCTAAACTTTTCCTCCTTCGCCATTCCAAGGGTTTTTTATTCATCTCGCAATTTTTGTTGCTTGAATTAGATAAAACAATAAAAATATATCGTAGGTAGTAGGTTAGCCAAGGTACCATCCACTCCTTGAGATACTACCGCTAGAGAGTTATTGGGTCCTTTGACTGGCCCGATAACTATATTGGATCCTCTCTACTTACGGCTCATTATTTTCCTTAGCCTACACATACACCTATTAGTCTGCCCTAATCTTTACATATCCTTTCCTCATATACCTTTCAACACAAAAGTAACCGAAAATTTCTTCTTCACTCAATGTGTTGATTACTGCACCATAATTCTTCAGTGGCTATATTCATCATTGTAAGGGTAGACGGGAATTTTTAGCTATGTTAAGCAGGGCTCTTCTAGAAGAAGGACACCCGAAAATCAAATCATTATTCTCTAGCCTTAGGGGTGCCATGGCCTCTGTACCATGGTATTCTTCATTCTTGAGTTAGAGTTCTCTTGCTTGAGAGTACATCCAGGCACACTATTCTATCTGTTTCCTTGTTTCCTTTCTTCAATGAGCTATTTTCAATGTAGGAGCTATTTTGCCTTACAGCACCCTGCTTTTCTAACTGATGGTGTAACTTAGTTAATAATAATAATAATAATAATAATAATAATAATAAT
>NC_090734.1:98168807-98176307 GCF_036898095.1 Palaemon carinicauda
CAGGATCGTTTGAGAGGATCCTTTTTCTGGATACTTTTCTTCTTCCGAGACAAATTTCGCTGGTAATTAACTTGGTGAATTTTAGTTTTACGTCAGAGACGGTTTATGTAAGAAAAGAATGTATATACTGTATATATATATATATATATATATATATACATATACATATATATATTATATATATATATATATGTTAAGTATTTGGAGGTTAAAATTTTTTTTTGTGAAATCGTTGTTACTATCTTTGCTTTTATTGATGTTTTTCTTAATATGATTATTACAATTGCGGCATTATATTACTTGTTGGTGCCTTTATTTATCATTGTCGACAGCATATTCCTTTTAGTATACATATGGGTTTGCTTCACTATATTTCGCTTATGAACATCATAAATATTACCTAATAATCAGCATTTACCATCTATCATATTAGGCCTAAAAGACCAATACTAGATGTAAGACATAATAAGAATGGAAAAAGTTTCAAAATTACTAAAAATCAACTACATGTGCATTGATATGAAGAATTTGAAGAGAAAAAAAATAATTAGATAAATTTATAGTAGAGGAGAGAATTTAAAATATTCTCTAAGGAATCTCAAATATTAATGTCAATCATTTGAGCGGCATTGTATTACCTTAAAAAAAAACAATAACAAAAATATTGGCGAATGAATATATTTATTTAAACGAATTTGACGCATTCCAATTAAATCTTTCTTCTCATAATGATAATTAACATTGTTGCTTATAAAAATTAAACAACTGAATGATTATCAAAAAACATTAAAGACATTTTTCTACAACGATGTTAAATGCGAAGCTCATATCATATTAACTATCTCATAAGCATGTTACTGGTAACGACATCTGCTTGACATTACAATCGTTAAGAAAAATTTTACGTATCGCTTTTGATTTCCAAAGAAATGTGCGTCGAAGTAAAGGCTTTTCTCTCTCTCTCTCTCTCTCTCTCTCTCTCTCTCTCTCTCTCTCTCTCTCTCTCTTATTAATATATACATATATATATAGATATATATACAAATATATGCATGCTAGTTTACACGACTTGTCATAAATGATGGCTAAATATTCAGATAAATGCGCAAACACGCAAACGCAGCCCCCCTCTCACTAAAGTATGAATGCTCCCTCTCCACCTACCCAAGGAACGGGGGGAGCTGAGAGTGACCGAAAAATAAATAAATACATACATATATATATATATATATATATATATATATTTAGGCTCAAGTCACGTCGTCCGGATGGAAGTTCCTAAAGTAGCTTCCTAAGGGATGTATGTTATACTACAGTGATATTCCCAGAGAATTCAACCTTCAGGTTCTAGAATTCTAACTCCTGGAGCGAAAATCCTTAAAATTTTTCTCAAGGATGTCGCATAATATCAGAGGACGTATTCATGACACGCCACATAGCAATCTGCACCCTTAATAGCGTTTACGCTTCGCGGGGGATGTGGCAAAAGAATAGAAAGGGGGCCATAACCAGGTTACCCCCGTTCCCGTACTACTATTGATCACCACAACAGCGCCATTCCCAAGATGGCGGCCATTCCTAATTTTATAGCGATTTCGCTCAGTGGTGTTCCCTGTTGATCTAACTTTTCGATCGATTTTCAAGGGTTTTATTATGCATTCTCCAACTTCTTTCGCCTTCAGAAAGTTGAATATTGGGTCTTTACAATGAATAATTTTTAGCTCCCTTTTCACTGTGACATTAGAGTAATTTATTGTGTTTAGAGCTAGCCTGTACCGGAGGCGCTATGAGTGCTGTCGTTCATTGGGTATGTTATTTAGCTAGCAGAACGACTTCCCGGTTTTTGAATAGCTTCTTATATCATTAATTAATTATTTAATTATGTTAGCTATTTAGGCAAAATATTCTTGTAAAGATATTTACATTGTGCATATTTTTTCTTTCCATGTCGATCGTATAGTTAGAGTCTCGGAGAGCGAGGTAACCGAGATCTCGTCTCACCTAGGTAACCTAACCTAGGCGTGTTATTATACGTTTAGACATTCCCCGGTTACCCTTGTGTATAGTTATTTCAATTATGCAGAGATGGGTATGTTTTTAAACTGGATGAAACTTTATACCTCTCAAAAAAGGGAGATTTAAGGGTAATCCCTCCTCCCTCTGAGTGTAGCCTCAGGCTACAACCTTAGCGGGTCGGCATCGAATTTTTAATTCAGGCATGACTTTCCTACGGTTTTTCTGCCCTTCCCCCGTAACCGCAGACGCAGGTTTTTAGGGTTTTGGCCAGAATCTCAGAGTATTTAGTTTGTGGTCGGTAGCTACCTGGCAAGATGAATAGAATTCTTTTGCTGCACTAGGCTAACGACATAGGAGGCTAGACCTCCCTAGGCCACTCCTGAAGGGTCTGTACGATATGACCCTTCTCCCTGTGACCTAGCAGACTAGTCCTGTGTTAGTGGACCCTAGGCTGAGGAATAGAATTCTTTTAATGCTTAGGGGAAACTGGCACTACAACCCCATTTCCTTACCATTAGAGGTGGTGGCGAGGGTGCTACCAACCTCTTAATCGTATTAATCTAACCCTAGGCTAAGGAATAGAATTCTTTAACCACATGGGATAGTTCTAATACAGGAACGGAGTTTGTTAGGTAGGGCAGGAAAGGCTATGGCCGGCTCCTGCTGTACCTTCCACAGGACCATCTTTTCCCTTCCCTTCTATCCCTTTAAGTTGGGGAATTCCGGCAACCTTACTGTTACCAGTGGGTTGCCGGAATCGACCAGATTCCCCCTCTTACAGTTGACAGCTGCCGGCCGACAGTCATGACAGCTGCCGGCCGGCAGTCTTAACATCTGTCGGCTGGCAGTAATGACAGCTGTGAGCTGCCGGCCATATTAGTTGCCGGCAGGCAGTAATGACTACTACTGGCCGGCAGTCATGGCTACTGCCGGCCGGCAGTCATGGCTGCTGCCGGCTGCCAGTCATGGTGGCTGCTGGCAGGCAACCAGGGCAGCTACCGGCCGGCAGCGGCTGGCCATTTTGGCTGTGAGTGGGAAGTCCCTTCTGTTTACAAAGGTTCTTCAGTTCTCTCTTGAACTGCTAGCAACAGAAGCTGCTGCCTACAAAGCCGGCACAGAATGGTGCTTATTCAAGCGGCAGCACGCTGACTGTACTGATACTGCCGGCCGGCAAGGTTTAAACAGATCCTTACCGGCGACAGTACTGTAGCTGGATGGAAGCTTGAATTTTATATTCTCCCCTTCCATTTGAACCTTCTTTCTGGAGAAGGTAGTAAAAGTAGACTTTTACATCCCTTTTACTGTATATATATACAGTATTAGGTATAGTCTATTTTTTATAGCGGTGCATATTTGCACCGACTCACAGGGGGTGCCCTTTTAGCTCGGAAAGGTTCCTGATACCTGATTGGTCGGAAGTATTTTTGTCCGAACACCGTCATTGTTCTCAAATAATTACCAAGTAATGTGAATCAAAACTCATTTACTAACCTATATTTCTCCATCACATATATGTTTTGTCAATAAACAATATGAAAGAATAAATATATTATAAAGTATCGTCATGATAAGTCTATATTTAATAACCCAATCTGCCGAAGTCAACGACAGCAGCTTATGTTCGGATGCACGCTTTGTAATTTTGTAATTTTTCACATATTTTAACACAAATTGGGATAAATTACACTCAGCATAAGTTAAACATGTTATTATAAACTTTTTTAATACCAGAATTTACCAAAAACATGGGAATTAATAAAAACCTATATTTGTGAAAACTTATGGGGAGGTAAAAGAACAGCCTGTAGCGGCCTGGCGGGAAAACAGTCCCTTCTGACTGTCATAGACGCAGTTTTTTTTTTTTCCCTTAATATAGCTCGGCCTATTCCTTTTAGTTTAAATAGTTTTGCATTGGCTCCCTTCGTAATATTTTACTTAGTATTCTCCCACATTCCTGTTTCTCACCTAATATCTATTTATTTTCCCGGATATCCCTTCTTTCATATAGGCCTATGTGATATCCCACTACGATTTCTTATTTCTTAGCCTCTGTGGAGAGTGTTGGCCTGAAGGGAAGCGCGTGCTAGTCTCATTAAAATAGTGTAGAGGCGGGAATAAAAAAAAAAAATACTATGCTTAATTTCTTTTTATATAATGTGAGCTACTGAACAGGTTTACAAAATAGGCTATACTTGCTACACAGCATAAAATTTATGCTTTTATTATTATTTACATACTTACTGACGTAAGGTACAAAACATAAGGAATCGTAGTGCGGATATCACATAGGCTTATATGAAAAAAGGGATATCCGAGAAAATAGATAGATATTAGGTGAGAAACAAAAATGTGGGAAAATACTAAGCAAAATATTAAGAAGAGAGACAATGCAAGACTATTTTAACTGAAAGGAATAGGCCGAACTATATTACGGAAAAAAAACTGCGTCTATGACAATCAGAAGGGATTGTTTTCCCGCCAGGCCGCTGCAGGCTGTTCTTTTACCTCTTCGTAAGTTTTCCCAAATATAGGTTTTTATTAATTCCATGTTTTTGGTAAATTCTGGTATTCAAAGAAAGTTTATGATAACATATTTACATTATGCTGAGTGTCATTTATCCCAATTTGTGTTAAAATATGTGAAAAATTACAAAATTAAAAAGCGTGCATCCAAAAACAAGCTGCTGTCGTTGACATCGGCGAATTGGGTTATCAAATTTAGACTTACCATGACGATACTTTATGATATATTTATTCTTTCATATTGTTTATTGACAAAACATATATGTGATGAAGAAATATAGGTTAGCAGGTAATTATTTGAGAACAATGAAGGTGTTCGGACAAAAATACTTCCGACCAATCAGGTATCAGGAACCTTTCCGAGCTAAAAGGGCACCCCCTGGGAGTCAGTGCAAATATGCACCGCTATAAAAAATAGACTATAGTCTGTTCTCCATGCTATATCTCTTTTAGCTAGCAGGCTAGATGTGCTAGCATTAGCTAGCTATGCCGACGACATGCTGACTGAACTACAGTATATGTTTATACAGGTAGTTAGTATTTTTGCAGTATAAGATATACTGCAAATAGAAAGCTTTTGTATATTTTATACTAGTAGTGTTTTCCAATATATTTGAAAATCCTACCCAAATATTTGTGGAACCCAATCTCATATTGAAAGAATTTAATTCTTCAATATTCTGATTAGAAATCAGTCTTCAGAATACCCTGCGATATTAAAATTTTAAGGACTGGAGGTTACACTCCTAACCCTTAAAGGTCAGACCCCTTATCCTTGAGTCTCCATGATTAGGAAACTCTATGTATTCATTTTGTAAGGGGGTTACAGCAAATAAGTTGGGTGGGATTTATACAAAGATGTCTTTCCCTTTCCCCAGTCCAGTTGGCATCATGCCAGCTGGACCGTACAGTCAGTTGCTTGCCAGAAAGGCAACACATTGGCTGGATCACACTATATATAATTATACAGTAGCCAGTATTTTGCAATATAGTGCATACTGCAAATATAAAACTACAGTATGATTATAAAGTAACTATTTTTAGCATATCTTGGGTACCCTGATGCGAGCTTATGCTGCAGCTGCTCTTACATTGAAGGAATAGTGTTTCTTCGTTAAGCTGATTGAGAAATCAGTCTTCCGTACCCCACAGTATTTAGTATGAAAGGGACAGTGAAGTATACACTTCCCTCTCCCTAGGGGTTAGAAAACCCTCTTTTTCAGTTGGAATTCCTTCGAAAAGGAAATTCCTAATATTTAATACTGAGGGGAGGTACCAGCATTTGCTTGCAAGGGATACACAAGTATGTGTCTCCTACTATCCCTTTATAGCTTGCTATCCTAAGCTATTCTGTTAAGATATGACCTTTGATATATTGGTTATCAGTGAGATAATCAATCATATACTCATTTTGTTTTCCTTTCTTTACAGGAGGAACGCCAGATGTCATGCGTTGCAGCCTTCTGCAAAACTAAGAGTAAGTGTTTTCACGGACATAATGCATGCAGGTTTCATACCCCCTGCAATATTATTTCCGAACACCTGCAGTATTGGAATCCGCAGGCCTGCAAAGTATGTCGGGCCCTATTGTCCGAAGGTTTCAAGAATCCCAAGTCGGTAGAGACTAGTGATGCAGCTCGTTACAAACTACGCAACCGGGTGAGAGGCTTTCAGAAAATCTCTCCGGGACCTTACCTGCCAAATGACAAGATGCGTAGGTTACTATTTCCAACAGCGAGCAAGGAAATAGTGGTACCCCATACATGAGGTACATTTCCCGATGGCCAGATAACCTTCGGGAAGGAGGGCAAAAAGCGCCCACGGGAAGAAGGGGAGAATGTCGGGTTGGAATCGTCTCCGTCCCAACAGGCTCATGAGCCAACGACATCGATATCTCCGCCTTCTATCCCTCTTTTAGATGGAATGAACCAGTTATGGGACCAAGTCAAGAATCTAGTAGAAAATTTGTGCAAACAGAGCACAAAGCAGGAAGCTAAATGCAAGGTAGAGCTTCGTAAAGCTCCACTTGTCGCTCCTAAAGGGTTGTACAAACGACTCGTAAATCAAGACCTTCCGACATGTTCCACAACTAATCCGTGGAGGTTTGCGGAGCTAATGCCGATTTTGAACGGAAAACTCTACATCTCGGAGAAGATGGGTGCTGTTCCTTTGGACAAAATCCAGTTCTGGCCAAGCTTTGACGCTTTCCCGAACTGTTTCATTAGACTAAAGGATGAACCAACATCAGGAAAAGGAACGGAATCAAAGGAGGTTATGATTGTCGACAATGATAAAGCACAGGCTTATCCTATCAAGCAGCATAGAAAAGGCGGGTTACTCGGTTTTGAAGGTATCCACATCAGGTAACAAGCACTCTTCCTGTCTTGCTCCTGTTTCAATTTCATTCCCCTTTACGGAGAAGGCTTTCAAATATGTCACTGAAGCAGTAGAGACAGGTAAACAGTATCCTACACTCAAGGAGTGCGAACCTCTGTCACAAGCATTTCCCAGACAGGAGAAGAACTGGAAGGAGTCCCATTTAACCTTTTTAGTAGGAAGACTTGAGGCGGATGTAGCCAGTCGACAATTCAAGGAAAATCTTCCAAAATCATCTGAGGTCCTCTCACAGGATGAACAAGAAACAAATGAGAGACTTGCAGCATCCTTATCTTTACAGAACTACATAGAGTTCTGTTCGGCTCATCAAGATACCCCAGACATGCTCAAGGTCTTAGCCAAAATACATATGGCTATTTTGGTAAAAGAGGCTTGAAGAACATGTAGGGAGTTTGTGTTAGCTAACGCAACAGCGAAACACGATACAAGGAAGCTAATATCTTCCAACATCTGGTGTAAAGACCTCTTTCCAAACGAGGTAGTCAAGAAAGTGATTAAGTACGCCTCCATGGAGAAGGTAGGACTTCTCCAGAAGTGGGGCATCCTTTCAAAAAGAGAATCTTC
>NC_090734.1:98186307-98193807 GCF_036898095.1 Palaemon carinicauda
CACTATAAACAAACTAAACGATCGACTGTCTACATTGGAGGAGCAAGTGAGGAGGCTTACGGGAACTTCGTCCGATGAAACCACTACAATGAGAGTGATGTCATCACATAGCCTAAATACTGAGAAAACCTTGCTTCTTGGAGATACAAACGTTCTCTCAGGTAGACCATCTGATATATAAAGTCATTGTTTGATTCGAACAATCAAAGAAGGAAACATCGATCTCATTAAGTGCTGGGTTTCGGAAAAACTGACATGGACACCAGGTAGATGTATTTTGTATTATGGACTACAGGATATTTTCGATGGGGCAACTGCAGATGACATCTTTGATGCTCTTGGATCCCTTGTTGCTTGTCTTAACCAAAGGAAGGAAAATATGGATTTGTATAATTGTGAGATTGCACCTGTAACGCAAGTTAAGGAATTCGACGAGAAAATAAATGACTACAATAATAAACTATCAAGCTGGTGTGTTGATAATGGAGTATCAATCATAAAAAAATAAAATTGCTTTTTAGATTGGGTACAGGAGACGTTGACTCGATGTGTTTTGATGATAATGAAGAAAATAGGGGAGTTTTTCTAAACAGGTATTGGATTTTGAGATTGTTGAATGCAATATCCAAACACTGTATCCACTTTCAATTAAGTAAAAATTGGGTGAAACTGAGCACCGAATCTAAACCTATGATACCTTTTAAAAATAAGGGATTTTTTTTTTTCAAATAGACACACGAGGAAGACCTCTAGTGTATTTCAAAACAACAAACCGGAGACCTGGAATAAAGTAGAGCGTCGTACCGCTGGCAGGAACACGGTAAATCATAATAAGGAATTCCGGAGAGAAATGTATGTAAGACAACCACAGAGAAATACAGTGCATGGGTGCTTTAACTGTGGGGAAAGAAATCACCAAGTAGCTACATGTAGATTTGACCACAAGCTGAGACGTGGTACCTGTGAACAATTAGGACACAGAAGCAAATTTTGTCAGTATAAAAACCAGAATAACTATTATTAGGAAACTGGCAAAGAAGGTAGGGCCATCTGTAGAAAAGATAAACTGAACGTAGAACAAATAAAGGCGAGGTCACTAATATCATCCTTAGAGGAAATTCAGTTATTGACTCATGAAAGGGATATTGATATCTTGTGCATAAGTGAAATATGGTTGGAAGAAAATATCCCTGACAGATATGTAAATATTGATGGTTTTCATCTGTTCCGAAGCAACATTGGACCGGGTGGTGGCACTTGTATTTATGTCCGAAATAACCTTAGTGCAATTTTGGTAGATGTAAAATTGGAGCACTGGGTTCAAAGTACAGTGTAGGAAACTACCATCCATTATTGTTGGTGCTGTATATAGGCCTCCAAATTCCTCTAGGGAAACGTTTATCCATCTTCAAGATATGTGCCATCTTATTTCCTTAAAAAAAAAAAAAAAAAAAAAAAAAAAAAAAAAAAAAATACAATGTTAGTACTTGGAAACTTGGATGATGACTTGCTGAATGAATATTCTAGACTGGGAAAAATACTAGATATGGAGAACTTAAACCAAGTAATTAGAGAGCCTACTCGGATAACGAAGACTTCTAAAACACTTCTTGATGTTATAGTAACGAAGAGTATAAATATGGTACTTTCATCAGGTGTAGTAAAATCCCACATATCGGATCAAGATCTTATTTTCTGTACTCTTGATATTAGTAAAACTAAACGTTACCCAGAAATAAAAACATTTAGAAGCTTAAAAGACTATACGAAAGATTTAGTTTGAACGCTTCTTAGGAACCACACTCATTTATTAGACGTAATACTCCAAACAGACGATGGGAATGACAGTCGTTTATCTTAAAAACGGTGATGAATACTTGTATAGAAATAGTTGCACCAACGAAAACAAAGGAAATATACAGGCCACCGGCTCCGTGGATAAGCAGTGAAATCATAGAGGCTTTGAAAAACCTCGATCATTTAAGGAAAAGGAGAGATTTAGTCAAAGATCAAAGCTCTGTAGAACAATATACACAAACAAAGAATAAAGTATAATCAATGATGGAATTTGCAAAAGTTAAATACAATCAAAACCCGCTAAAATTTAACAGTAAAAATATGTGGAAAGTGATGAATAAAATTATTTCAAGTAAGAAAACAGGAGGAAGGAGGAGTAACTTAGAAAATCCGGAAGAAAATAGCAAAATATTTAATGAATTATTGGCTAACGTTGGCAAGAAAGTGTATGAGGAGGTGAACACAAATAGGGAAGTGAGTGAGGAAAATTCCTCATTACTAGACAATCAGCACATTATCGATATAAGAGAACGTTTTAGGCCAAGTCCGGTTGATGTTGGAAAGGTGGTTCAGGTGGTTAATAGTTTAAAGAACACTAATTCTCATGGTTCTGATAACATTACGAGTCGATTTTTAAAAGATTCAATGTCAGTCATAGGCCTTTATCTTACTGTAATTATAAACACTTCAATCGTAACAGGCAAGGTCCCAATTGAATTTGAATATAGTATAATAAATCCGCTTTATAAGGAAGGTGAAGTTGATGATCCCAGTAATTTTAGACCAATGTCTTTATTATCCATTATGTCAAAAGTATTGGAGAAAATTGAACGATCAACTTTACGCCTGCTTGGAGTATAAGAAATTGTTATCTATCACTCAACATGTTTTCAGAAAACATTTATCTACAGAAACTGCTCTAACAATAATATGTGAACAGATTCACAAAAATATTGATAATAATAAGATATCTTTGCTTACTTTGTGTGATCTGTCAAAAGCTTTTGATTCTGTTTCCTATAAACTACTTCTAAAAAAGATGATGGATCTAGGTAACGATGATTTTTTTTGGTTTAGAGATTATCCAACAGCTCGGACTCAATCAGTAAAAATAGATAACCACATCTCAAGCGGACATAAAGTGGGATATGAAGTACCACAAGGCTCGATTCTTGGACCAATTTTATTTATTATTTACGCAAATAAAATTGTTGATATAAATGACGCTGCCATGTTAGTTCAATATGCTGAAGATGCAGAGTTTCTTCACTCGGGTATGATTGATAACGTAGCAGAAATTCTCAATCGAGCTGAGAGAAATTTAATAAAAGTAAACAAATATCTTTTTCTGAAAATGGCTTGAAGTGAATGTCAATAAAACTGAATTCTTGTTTATAGGATCACGTCAATATATTAACCGACTACCAGACAATATTTCAATAAAGTAAATAACGACAACACCAAACCAAGTGAAAGCGTAAAAAATCTTGGTGGAATTTTTGATAACCATGTAGCAAAGATATATAGCAAAGCTAAGGGAGTGCTGTATTTCCTGAATAGAAATAAAGATCGTTTTGATGAGGCAAGCAGAAAATTAGTTGTTGAAGCATTAGCAATAAGCATAGTATCCTATTGCTCCACTATATGGAATGGGTGTTCAAATTTAAACTCACAAAAATACCGGAGATTCAAAACTTTGCATCGAAAGTCGCCTCAGGTGATGAGAAAGAATATGATCATGCCACGCCGTATATTAGAAAACTGGAATGATTAAAGATGGAAAATAAAAAAGTTTATGATATTTGTACATTTATTCATAAAATATTGAATGAACTTATACCCCAAAGAATATTGAGATTAGAAACCATCGAGCAGACGAGATCTCGTCAAACTAGACAGAGCAGCAATCTGATGGTTCCAAGTAGTGGATATTATGGAATGTGGAGATTTACTCGTTTTCAAAAAGAAATTGAAATCATTCTTATTTGCGAGTTAGTAATGATTATAACAATATGGTTGAAGTGTGCAACACATTGATTACTTTCAAGTGACTAGTTTACAGTTTCTAATGTATGGATGAAAGGTGATTTACTGAAAATTAAATTTGATTTTATTATTGTATTTTTTATTATTATTGAGGAAATATATTGTCACTGTATTTTCAGACCAATGTATGTATATGTGCGTGTGTATGTAATCTACAGTATGTATATATTCATTATAGACCGTATGTAAATAAAATTTTACCATTTTAGACACTACAACGTTCTTGAATTTTTATATATCACGTGTTTTAGACTTGTTTTAGAAACATCCTATTTTACTTAATATAGCTAATTTGTACGTAAATTCTTATTTTTAATGTAGAATTTTGAATAGTTTTATTGGAGACGTAATATTATATAATTTATGGATTTTAGATTTTAGAGAGAGAGAGAGATTCATTCATATTGCATACATTATTAATCCTATTGTCCAAGTGCATAAATAAATATCAAGTCACCGAGGACAAAATATCAAATATGAAATTGTGAAATTACATTTACTGTTATTCATGATCTATTCATGATATAATTTCCCTTGATATCTGATGAAACAATATGTCAGCCGTACAAAAAAATCCATCACTGTTATATTTACTGTAAAATTTATTTAACGATAATTCCAGAGCATATCCTGATTTGAGAGTTGTCCAATAAATCCAAGGTTATGTGCTTTTGCTTTTCATTGATATATCTTCTTTATTTGCCGTGTTCTCTTAACCGACCACAAAAAGCCTGGTTGTAATGAGATCGAACAATATCCATGGAAAATATACTGAAATTTAGTATTTAAAATTTGGTTGTATTAATTTATCGATTGGAATCTAGGGGTATTGACGGATGTATTTCTGCACGCATCGGAAACAAAGACATTTCAGTCACCTTGTTGTTCTATTTGTCAAACTTTGTCTTTCTGTTTTAAGAATTTATTTGACCTTTCTTCTCATGACATTCACGAGGTAATTGAAGGGTTTCTTTGCCTTGCAGGCAGGGTTGCCAGGTTGGTATTTTTGCAGTCCAAAAAACTACAAGTTTGGCCTTTTTTAAATTGATTGGCTTTTAGTAATTTGAAATAAGGTATGTCTTAAATACTATAATTTTGGCCTTTTTCTACTAATAGTTGGCCTTTTAAAGCTGCGGTTGATGAAAAGTTAGCCTTTCCTCATTTAGAAAACATGGCAACCCTGCTAGTTGCAGGTACTATAAAGAGGAGAATATGGAAGCAGCGTAAAGCCAAGAGAATCTCAAGACAGTGAAAAAGTCATACTTGCAAAACAAGGTAACAAAAATGTCCTAAGGAATATACTGTAGAAGTGTTTCTCAAGATGGAAAGTAGATATAAGACATCAGTCACATAATCCTAAGGATATTTACTTCCGTAAAAGTTATGAAATAATGAAATCAAAGACCAAACTGAAATTAAAATGATAATTCATCTTATCTTTGATATGCTACTGTGAACAAAACACTAATTTCTAGGAAAAATTTCAAAATTTTGTTATAAACAAATATAGGAACTCCTCTGTGGCTTTAAATTTAAATGTTTTCACTTCCAGTTTTCTTTACAACAACAAAATTATTAACAACGAATATAACTATAACTTTCCACTTTTTTTATTTAGTTGTTAGCCAACCAAGCCATTTAAGCCATTCAGTTCTTTGCAAATTAAACTGATGACAAGCAATTCAATTAACAGGGTGTTTTTACAGGAAGTCTCTAAAGAGGAGGAAGAAACAAATCTTCTCAACCATATGGTGATCCCTAATTTCCTCTTCTTAAGAATTGGTTGAAATATATTGGATTTCGATTAACTTTTATGCGCCGACCTATTTGCATGGCCTACCGGGGGAGGGAAGCCCATGGGGGTGGGAGAAGTCCCCAGTGGTGGGTATAAAACCCCAGGGATGGGAGGAAGAACTTTCCAACAGTTGGGGAAGTCCCCAGGGGCTGGAGAGAAGCATTTTTACAAATTTATTACCATTTTAGTCATAAATACATAAAATATCCAAATTTATTAAATTTTCATGAATATAAAATCTTGGGAAATTTGATGCATCACATTTATTACTAACAGAAAGTATTGTTGATATAAAAAAAAAAAACATAGTTATACAATATAATCTATCTCAAGCATAAATTCAAGATGAAGGTGAAGTAGAAAGTGAAGAAAAAAAACAATAAAAAGTTTGGAAAAAAGAGGAAACCTGTTCATGTACAAAGTAAGAAAGCAAAACGTAACCGAATGTAAACAAGCTACTTATCACGGTCTTCCACTGTCTTGGGTTAGAGTTCTCTTGCTTGAGGGTACACTCAGGCACCCTATTCTATCTTATTTTACTTCCACTTGTTTTGTTAAAAGTTTTTATAGTTTATGTAGCAGATATTTATCTTAATGTTACTGTTGTTAAAGTATTTTATTTTTCTTGTTTCCTTTCCGCATTGGGCTATTTTCCCTGTTGGAGACCCTGGCCTCATAGCATCCCGCTTTTCCAACTAGCGGTGTAGATTAATAATAATAATAATAATAATAATAATAATAATAATAATAATAATAATAGGTCGAAGATATTTTGAGAAATCACTTATTATACATTTGCTGTGATATGCTCTAAGATATCTCCACTTTCCATCTTATTGTCATATCTTTCTTAACATAATGGGATTTGTAATCTGTGTATACCGAGTTTCATTTCGGTATTTCTCGTAATCTAATCATAAGATTATTTATTGAATAATATTTGCATATTGCGTTTCATTTCGACCTTTTTGATATCTTGACATATTTTGACTTAATGTTTTCATTTTTATATGGTAAAATTATATATATATATATATATATATATATATATATATATATATATATATATATATATATATACATACATATATATATGTTATATATATATATATATATATATATATATATATATATATATATATATATATGTATATATATATATATATATATATATATATATATATATATATATATATATATTTATATATACATATATACTATATATATATATATATATATATATATATATATATACATACATATATACTATATATATATATGTATGTATATATATATATATATATATATATATATATATATATATATATACATACATATATACTATATATATATATATATATATATATATATATATAGAGAGAGAGAGAGAGAGAGAGAGAGAGAGAGAGAGAGAGAGAGAGAGAGAGAGACGTACGCACACCCTATATATATCTATATATATATATATATATATATATATATATATATATATATATATATATATATATGTATATATATACATATATATATATATATATATATATATATATATATATGATCATATGTGAGTGTTTATTTGTGTATGTATGTATTAATCGTGCACATTGTTTCACTTCGTCCCCAATGAGTTTTGTTTTCCAATTGTTTACCATTTAATACACAAAAAAAAAAACGTACACTTAGGGTTATCTCTAATACACTAACCTTCTTGGGACAAATTTACATATTGACAAGGCACAAACATATTCAACTATTTCCCTAACAATACCGCGAACGCTTCTACAACTTACAGTCTTTTCTTAATGTTTTTCATTTAGGCCACATAGATTCAGTTATTATTTTTATGGTTTTCCCCTGCATCA
>NC_090734.1:98211307-98216307 GCF_036898095.1 Palaemon carinicauda
CCTCAAAATCCGGATTCCAGCATTGATAATGTTTATTTAACTCTTTACAACTTTAGTTTAAGATTTTAAGTGGGATTTTCGACAGCAAATTTACTTTTGTGAAACACATTAGGTCTGCTTCTTCTTAAATTGCACACACAAAAAAAAAAAATTGGCTTATTGAGAGTCTTGTAAGATTTTCGGTGATCAATCTATTTTGAAGAAGTGTTTTAATTTTTTTCTATCTACCTTGTTTCTAGTATTATTTTCCTGTCTGGTCTTCAGTTGTTCAATTAGTTCGTTAGGCATGTTTCAATAGAATTTTCATAATGATCACCATCCTTTACATTCAGACCTTCCCGTACAGTACCATTCTGTTTGTAATAATAGGTATGCAGTTAATTCTAATAGTCATGCCTTCTTCATCGTGAGGCTCAATACTACACAGTATTCTAGAAGTTTTATTCCCGTTGTGACTAATTTGTGGAATGATCTTCCTAATTGGGTAGTTGAATAGGCAAAATTTCAAAAGGTCAAACTAGCAGGAAAGGTTTTTATGTTGAACAGGCTGACAAAAGTCCCTTTTTTATTTACTTTATATGTGAAAGATGTCTTCTTCTTCTTTTTTATCCCACCTTTATGTGGGGTCGATGTTTCTGGCCAGTGTTCTCCATCTACCTCTGTCCTACACTTCATCACCAGTTAATCCCTTTGATCGAAGGTCATCCTTGATACAGTCCATCCAACTTCGCTTTGGTCTCCCTCTCCTTCTCGTTCCCTGTACCTCCATTTCCATCACTCTCTACCCAATATAAGGTTCATCTCTTCTCATGACATGACCATACCACCTCAGTCTACTTTCTTGGATCTTATCTGATAGTCCTCTAACTCCTGTGGTACCCCTAATTACATTATTCCATATCTTATCTCTTCTTGTCACCCGACACATCCATCTCAACATTCTCATCTCTGCCACATCCAGTTTCTTCTCTTCTGTCTTCTTTATTGCACATGTCTCCGCTCCATACATCATTGCCGGTGTCACAACTGTCTCGTGTACTTTACCTTTCAACTTAGCCCTTATTTTCCTGTCGCATAGTACTCCACGCACTTTTTTCCAATTCTTCCATCAATTCTTCTACAACAGTTGATCCTAAATACTTGAAATTTTCAACTCTTTTCCATCTCTCTCGTTGTAAACTAACTTCCCCATTCTTCCCATTTTTCAATCTCAAATACTGTCTTTTTCCTGCTTATCTTCAATCCTCCATTTTCCATTTCTCTTCTCCATTCCTCCAGTTTCTCTTCTACTACCTCTTACCTAGTGCTACACAGTATGATATCATCAGCTAAAAGCATACACCGAGGAAACTGATCTCTAGTACCTTGAAGAAGAAGACTGTTCCTAGAATATATTTCAATTGTTGATTTCTTCTCATACAGTCTGTTACCTTATTTCCTTTATTCACTGGGCTATTTTTATCTGTTAGAGCCCTCGGGCTTATAGCATCCTGCTTTTCATCATAGGGTTGTAGCTTAGCTAATAATAATAATAATAATAATAATAATAATAATAATAATAATAATAATAATAATAATAATAATAATAATAATGATAATAATAATAATAATAATAATTTAGTCGCACATACAACAAAAATCGCATAGACCAGTATTTCAATAAAGTATATCCCTGTTCTTTCCTTTATTTTCTTTTTGTTTTTCTCAATGCTAAGTCCATAAGGACTGTTTTTGGTTTGGGGAATAAACCAAATATATGATCAAGACGTCTGCACTTTTCTTTACTATATCATTATAGTAACTAGGTATTAAGAAATAGTAAAGTAGGGGATGCCGGAGTGCTTAAGCCTTACCAAAAGGAATGCTAGAGCCTAAAAAGGTTAAAAAACGCTGTAAAAAAAAAAGAAGATATTTTTGTTATAAAAAAGCTCCATCAAATATCTTTTTTTTAAGAACAGCATCAAAGATGTTTCTTATAGAGTTCCATCAAAGATTTAAAAAAACAAATACACTCTTTCAAAGCTTCTCATAAAGAGCTCCACAAAAAGCTTTTTCATATAGAGCTCCATCAAAGCTTTTATATGAAGAGCTCCATCAAATCTACTTAAAAAATCGTTCAAATCTTTTCATAAAACGTTCCACCAAAGCTTTTTCATGAAGAACTCCTAAGCGTTCTCAAAAATCTTTCAAAGCTTTTCATATATATCTCAATCAAATCTTTTCACAGAGTTCTACCAACATTTTTTTTCAAATACAGCTCCTTCAAAGCTTTTTCAAAATCAGCTCCTTCAAAGCGTTTTCAAAAAGAGCTCCATTAAAGCTTTTTCAAAAAGAGGTACATTAAAACTTTTCAAAATCAGCTCTTCAAAGCTTTTTCAAAATCAGCTCCTTCAAAGCTTTTTCAAAAAGAGCTCCTATAAAGATTTTTCAAAATCAGCTCCATCAATGATTTCTCAAAATCAACTCCTTCAATGGGTTTTCAAAAAGAACTTCAAAGCTTTTTCAAAAAGAACTACTTCAGAACTTTTCAAAATCAGCTCTTCAAACCTTTTTCAAAATCAGCTCCATCAAAGATTTTTTCAAAATCAGCTCATTCAAAGAGTTTTCAAAAAGAACTTCAAAGCTTTTTCAAAAATCTTTCAAAACATTTCATATGTAGCTCCATGAAAGCTCTTCATAGAGTTTTATCAATGCCTTTTTCATAAAGAGCTCCTTCATAGAATTTTCATAGAGAGATTCATTAAAGCTTTTTCAAAACTCCTTTAAAAAGCTTCATATGTGGCTTCATCAAAGCTTTTCATAAAGAGCTTCAACAATGCTTTTTCATATAAAGCTCCATGAAAGCTTATTAAAAAATCTTTCAAAGCTTTATATATACATCCATCAAAGCTTTTCATAAAGAAGTCCTTCAAAGATTTTTCATAAAAAGCTACATAAAAGACATTTTGTTTAGATGGCCACAAAAAGAAGTAATAGTTCCATCTAAGCTTTCATAAAGAGCTCCATCAAAGCTTCTTCATAAATAGCTACCAATGCTCTTCTTATGAGCTTCAGCAACGCTTTTTTTATAAAGAGCTTCTTCAAAGCTTTTTCATAAAGAGTTCCATCCAATTTTTTGAAGTAAAGGTTTGATACTATTTCACTTTTTATTTCCTAAATTCATTTGAACCCAAATTGCCTTGTAAGGGAAGGAATTCTCCTCGTTTTGAAAACTTTATGGTATTTTTGTATCATCATCTTAGACTATTTTTTAGGGTTAGGGTAAGTAAAAGTTTTAAAAAGTTGAATAAGTTTAAAAGTAAATACTCTAATTGTTCAAGTACTACAAACTTTCTCGTACGATTTTAGCTTATTTTTCTTTCTTTATTAAATAAACATCCCTCAATTTGAAAAAGAGAAGAAGAGTATAGCTTTTCAAATGCAAGGTTTTGTTAACTTCAAGTCATTTTCATATCATGCAAAAGTAGCTGCCTGTTTCTTGCAAATGGACTACGGTATTGCTTTGACAAAGAGGCAGAAAACTGCATGAAAAGGCAATAAGATTAAATCGTTACCTAGATGAAATATTCACCAAATTCCCATTTGATAACTACGCCATATTTGCAATTGATAATATTTCAACCAAACCAGAAAGATACATTCATAACCCTTGACGTTGCGTAATAGTGATAGAGAGTAATAGAATATGGCCATTTCACGAACCCCATGACCCTTACCAATATGTTATTGGAACGGAATATGAATGAACAAACATTTTGTTGCATTTTGTAAAACGTTAAGCAAATTTCATTTATATATGGCACTGAGGATGATGGATGAAAGATAAATGTTATTTGCATCTCATGCATGTGTTCAATCGCCTACAAATAAAAATTTCAGTTTCGTTAATGCGTCACTCGAAAACAAAAAATATAATGAAGGATTTTCTAGACCAAGAAATTAAAATAATGATGACGTCAACATGTTTCCTAATCGAAAAGCTGGAAAACATCATTACATCTAAACTTATTCAGTTATTATTAAAATAGTCAATCCTAACGTAAATGTATTTTATTTTTGTGTCAAGATTTCTATACTGGGAAATATTTTACCTTCAAAGAAAATTGAATGGACTAAAAACAGAAACTGGAAAAAAATCTTATACAAACATTTGCGCGCACAATGTTTTCTGTTAAGTCAAAATGGTTTATGTAAACAAGGTAAGATTCACAGATCTAACGTCATCCTATTTCATATTAATTTCATGTTATTTCAAATAAATATTCCAATTAACCTTTTTCATTATTAGTGTACCACTACAGCCATCAATAATAAAATTTTGACATTTCAAATCTTCCAGTATAAAAGTAAATTCCCCTTTTCAATTCTAAAACTCACGTATAACAAAATTAAACGAACGTTAAATAAAATCTAGAATATATCTATCCAATTACATATTTACAGAAGCGACCGTTTTTCATTATTCAGTTCACATTTTACAACTGAAATGTGTGGGATTATATTTAGTCTTTTTCTTGATTCATAGCCACTTATATTAGACATCGAATGATGTTGCTAGCTGCAAAATCTTGTATTTAGGGAAAACTTTCTTTAATACTACATTCAACTTTTGTCATATCTACATAACAATGAGATCGCTTTTCCTTATCTATTCATTAATTTTCTTCTTTGATCTTCATTTTCTAAACCACCACTACTGTTCTATATTCTTTATGCCATCATCATCAGCCGTAATTACTGTAGTCCGCTGCAAGACTAAAGCCTCAGACTTGTCATTCAATTCCCGTTTGTTTATGGTCTTTCTATGTTAGTGTATTCCCGAAAAATCTCTTAGCTCGTCTGTTATTCTTCTTGTCGATCTATAAACTGTCGTTCTTATTGTATGTCCCGTTACGCTTGAATTTTTTTTTTTTTTTTTTTTTTTTTTTTTTACATAATGTTTAAATATCGTCTACTTTACTTTGTTCTTTATGTAGTTCTGTTCATATTGTTATGGTTAT
>NC_090734.1:98221307-98241307 GCF_036898095.1 Palaemon carinicauda
AGATGCCCAAAACCTCTTTGTGGTACTATCTGCTCGGGCTGACACCAGTAGTTCCGGGATAAGCGGCACCTTCTCAGCCAGCACTTATGGTAACTCTTCAATATCATCAGAGAAACACTGGAAAAGCATATTTAGAGAAAAACAGATAAGTTAGCATACATTTCTTCATGTAACAATATTATACAAAGAAAATCTTCCAATTTACTTCTACCATCTTATCACATATTATAATGGCTTGTCAGCCAAGACGGGCAAACCACTCAACTCCTCCGTCTAGCAATTATAATGGCAGCCACGCCAACAAATACAACATTCTTTATTTGTAGAAGCATTAACCATTCACAATGGTGAAACAGATTTAACATATCATTTTTAATGCTAACATTCTAAATGACAGGTCCTCATTTCCAAAAATTCCTGCACCATTTTTACAAGTCACATAATATTCTTTCTTTGTGGGCAGATCCATGCAGTCCACAACACACTCAATAAAATTATTGCCCTTCCATAAGAGAGGCCAGAATGGAGCAGATTTCCATACAGGAATAACTATGATTCCTCTTGCATCTTTTTTCAACATTTTTTAGAGTACTCTAGTTAAAAGAGTAACAGGTGGTACAAAAAGACCAAATTTTGCATTCCAATTTGCACTAAATGCATCAACCCCTGCACAAAACTCATTCCAGAATCTACTATGAAATACAGGTAGCTTGGCATTGTGAGGAGAAGCAAACCAATCAATATCAATGGTACCCCATTTTTCAATAATGAGATTAATTATAAAGGGAGATAACCCCCAATCATCTCTTACTACTATTTTAGAAAGGTAATCTGCAATTTGGTTCTTTTCCCTGGGAATCCACTGAATATCTACAATAATTGAATATTTAACACAAAAAGAATGAATTTTGAAAGCAAGATCTTGTAATTCTGTTTTCATTGATCCTTTTTCAATAATGCTACAAACACCTTGGTTGTCTGTGAACCACTTAACCCTGTTCGAAGCAAGAACGATGCTTAAAGCTTTAAGAACTTTAAATACTGCCATAAGTTCCCTCCAAGTAGAAGACTTAACAGCCTCTTCAATGCCTCAAGCCCCATGAACCATGCCATTTGGTGTATTCACTTCATATCCAGAATAACCTATTGTACTTGCATCAGTATAAATAATTTTGGTGTAAGAAGGATTGTGATTCAGATGCCTACAATTGATTTCAGTCAAATTTTTCTTCCAAAACGATAACTGTTCCAAACTCTGAGTAGATAACTTTATGAAATATGACCAATTTGGTGCTAAAGAAATATCGATGCTCAAATATCTTGTCATGAACTGGCACAAATTACCAACAACAATTGACATAGAAATAACCTGCCCTACAAAACTGGCAACTTTTTTAACATGAACTCGCCTATGTTGTCTCATACTATTTTCAATCTGTAACATCGTGTTCACAGCTTTATCGATTCTCTTTTTAGGTATGGAAATAGTAAAGTCCTTAGAATCTAAACATGCCCCTAGAAACTCAATTTTTTGTACTGGCTCCCACTGAAATTTTTCAACATTTGGAACAAAACCAGAGGCAATCAGATCATTTTTGATAGAATTGGCCATTTCTAAACAAAGATCGTATGTATCATTACAACCAAAGCCATCGTCTAGAAATAACAACCTTTTTTCCTTCACCTCTCCATTTGAGGATAAGAGGCCTTGTTAATTTAACAAAACAATATGGTGCAGTTGAAATTCCAAACGGTAGTACTAAAACTTAAAAAAAATGTTTTTCACCCTGTTTGTTTTGCCATGCAAAGCCCAGGTAATCAGTATGTGGAGGATAAATTGAAACACAATGATGGGCGCTATGAATATCAAACTTAAATGTGAAAGAATTTGGCTTTAAATATTCTAAAACTAACCTTAAATCTTCATACTTTATGGATTGTTTCCATAAATGTTGGTTAACTATCCTGAGATCTAATATCAATCTCTTTTTTCCCGTGGCTTGAATAGAAACTGTCAAAGGACTTACAATATATGGCGGCTCTATACATTTTTCAACTAATCCCCTATCCAATAAGTTCGAAATAGCCTCCTCAACAAAAAATGGTTCTTTCGTTGCAGAAAGGTTGTTATCTAACTGTGCCGACTGTGGTTTAGAATAAAACGGTAGCCTGTATCCATTTTCTATTATGTCTTTAATAAAGTTACTAGATCCAATGTCTTTCCAAAATTTTAAATTCTCTTAATCTTCCTTTCACAATAATTTGTTTACGACCTGACTCATATTCAAAGTAATCGGTAGTGAAATTATCATTAAACACCGATACTAAAAATAGAATCATACTCATCTGTTAATTTATTGAGGTTTGCTGCTGAACTCGCCCGACTGGTTGAACTTGTTGAGCGGACAGTCTTTTCTGTAGTGCTGGAAGCTCCTACAGGAGAAACAGCACCCCGACGGTCCTTTCCTTCCACCGAAGGCACGAAAATTACCCGATGGTCCTGGAAAATTATGACTGTCTCCCGTTCCAAAAGTTGGACTCATCCACGACTGCGATGAACTAAACTGACCAGGATAAATAAGAGGCCCGGCAGTAGGAATTTGGGAACGCTTTTTCGATGCTTCTCTTCTCGTAACTGCCTGTTTCCTCTTCTTGAGAGCTCTGTTTTCTGCTTTGTTAATCCTGGACTCATCTTCGCTGTCACTAGCAACTGGATTCGTTTCGTATAACTTCACTGTATCCCACCCTGCCTCCGAGGTGTCGGCAATGCGTATAAGTTTATTGGGTTTTTTCTGAGCAGTCCTTTAGCAAATTTGTAGCATAATCAAATTTATTGTTGGTAATAGCCCACAAAGCCTGAACACAGTCTTGATCAATGTCACAGTTGAAATTATATTGCTGCTTGTTACTTTCACGTTTCCACGTGAGTTCTTTCTCCAACAACTTGGTGACCTCAGATTTAACAGAAACATTACTGTCTTTCACCTCCTCTCGCAAATGGTTCAACTCGCTCTTCTGTTGCTTGAGCTGCTCTAAAACTTGTTGTAGCACAAGTTCAATACCGCCCGAGTTTTGTTGTTCCATTTGGTCTTCGCTACGTGACATAATGTCGTCCTCCATAAGTAAAGGGGTAACTGTACACTTGAAGTGTCCAACGCTGAAAGACAATACTTAGAACGGAGCTAACGAAGTTACCACTGATCACGTGACTACAAAACAAGTAGAGACTGACCAATTAGGGGAAATCCTTTTCCAACTAATTCACTAGTTCAATCGTTGGAAAATTCATTTCCTGAAGTCTTGCTCAAGATTGATAAATCTTTCAAAAGTTTTCTTTATCATAAAAATAATCTCGCTTCTTTGTATTCCCACGAGCTATGAACGGTATTTATCCCCGTATTTATACACTTGTATATAGACGCACAATATATGTATACATGTGTTATTATACTGTGTGTGTGTATATATATATATATATATATATATAACTGTGTGTGTGTATATATATATATATATATATATATATATATATATATATATATATATATATATATATATATATATATATATATATATATATATATATATATATATATATTCCTATCATTATTCTATCCATAGCTTTTTGAATGGCAACTAGCATATGTTCTAAGGCTTTAGCAAGGCTCCAAGTTTTTTATGCATAAGTTATTACTTGTAGGACCCTCTCATTAAGTACTTTCCTTTTTAAGAAAAAAAAAGGTATTTTACTTTTCATATTCTCATTTTGTTTACCATAAGCTCTCCATCCCATGTTTATCCTTTTAATTTCGATCTCATGTCCTAGGCAATCACTTACTGGCTATTCTAATTATTATCATTATCTTCATTACATGTTAAGCTTCAACCCTAGTTGGAAGAGCAGGATGCTATAAGCCCAAGGCACTCCAACGGGGAAAATCGCCCAGTGAGGAAAGGAAACAAGGAAAATTAAATATCTTAAGAACTATAACAACATAAATATCTCCTATTTAAACAATCAAAACTTGAAGAAGAGGAAGAGAAATAAGATAGAATAGTGTGCCCGAGTGTACCCTAAAGCAAGTGAACTCTAACCCAATATAGTGGAAAACCATGGTACAAAGGGTGTGGCACTACCCAAGAATAGAGAACAATGGTTCGATTCTGGAGTGTCCTTCTCCTAGAAGAACTGCTTACCATAGCTAAAGAGTCTCTTCTTCTACGCTTACCTAGAGGAAAGTGGCCACTGAACAATTAGTGCAGTAATTAACTCCTTGGGTGAAGAGGAATTGTTCTGTAATATCAGTGTTGTCAGGTGTCTGGGGACAGAGGAGAATGTGTAAAAAGGATATATATAAATTGTTCGTGTTTGTGTGTATATCAATCCTTAAAACCTCAAGACACTTTCAATATATCACAAACACTTCCGTTTCTCCATGTCGTACAAATTTGCTTCCACGAGAAACTGAACCACGAAACTGAACAGTTAAATGAAAAACAGAACATTAGTAGAAGAGATTCATTCGAATTGGTCGTGTTGCATTAGAACAAGTTAATCATGTCGAGCGGTGTCGTTAAATAAGTCATGTTTGGTTCTTGTCAGCTCTCTGAATAATTCAACCTGAGAACGATGTCAATTAGAATATCTTATCAACTCGTGTTATTGGAGAGTAAAGAAATCCGGACTGATGATGAGAAAATAAAGATAGGAGAAATTTATGTTGTTATGGTATATAATGTTCACTGAATCATATATATTTTAATATACGTACGCACACGTTCATATATATATATATATATATATATATATATATATATATATATATATATATATATATATATATATATATATATATATATATATATATATATATATACATATATATATATATATATATATATATATATATATATATATATATATATATATATATATATATAGAGAGAGAGAGAGAGAGAGAGAGAGAGAGAGAGATATATATATAAATATATATATATATATATATATATATATATATATATATATATATATACATATATATATATATATATATATATATATATATATATATATATATATATATATATATATATATATAAATATATATATGTATATATATATATATATATATATACATATATGTATATACATATATATATATATATATATATATATATATATATATATATATATATATATATATATACATATATATATATATATATATATATATATATATATATATATATATATATATATATACATATATATATATATATATATATATATATATATATATATATATATATATATATATATATATATATTAAACTGTTTCATAGATTACCTAAATTTCATTGTCCGACGGTATGGTGGTATCATTAACCCAGATCTCTACAAAGCTAATCGGTTTACAAATAATCGTTTTAATCCAATAAAATACACACAAATACATACATACTAATATGTATGTGTAAGCATCCAAAACTAGTCTTTTTTATTTACCTTGGGCTGGCTCAAAATAAAACAGAAATATATTATTTGTGTATATGTGCGTTCATATCTCAGAATATTTCTTTATAACATAAATTTATGACGTATTTAACACGAAACAACGTAGAAATAGCTTTAGAATACTCTTGAAAAATCAATTGCAGTGGTATATTTAGCTAACAGCACAATCTGGTAAAGTCAGAAGGCCAGTGGAATCCGACTTTCTCTCCTTTCTCTGTATTGTGTCTGTATTCTGGGCTCTAAAATAAACCTGTCAGACCAGAGGAAATGTTGACGCTTGTGACGTTCAGGAAACGGAAACATGTTGTTCGATATCTCATTGCCTTACCTGGAGCTTTGTCTCGCTTCCAACTGTCTACTTGTACCCGTCATAAGTGTTTGACTTCCAGAAACCGTCACTCCACCGCTGGGGTCAATCTATGAGATATAACTCATATGTAAATGCAGTGTTATTCATTATCTAGTTCCATAGGATATAATTATTTATCTATTCTTGGTCACGACTATACAATATAAAGACGAACTAAGATGCCAGGAAAATGTCAATTTGTGATCATATTTAAATGATAACATTTACAACACTAACAATATTAAAAATAACTACACCAATAATAATAATATCAATAACAACAACAATAACGATTATAATATAATAATATTAATAACCACACTAATAACTACAATAATATTAATAATTGTAATAAAACATTGATAACAACAATAATAGAAATATTAATCACAACATTAACAATAACAGTAATAACAACAATAACCATTACACTAATAACAACATTAATAATGAGAGAAATAACAAAATTAATAACAAGAGAAGTAACGAATTTAATAACAAGAGTAATGATTTTATAGATAACAACATTAATAAAAAAATAATAATCACAACATTAATAAAACAATAATAATCACAACATTAATAAAAACAATAACAACAGCAAAAACTACAATAACAACACAATAATAACAACAATAAATAATAATAATAATAATAATAATAATAATAATAATAATAATAATAATAATAATAATAATATATAGAAGAAAAATCCGACACCGAATGCTGACGACGACGAGGTCAACCAGCCCCCCGAACCTACCCTTCCTAAACATCATTTTCCACACCCTCCACGACCATGACTGGCCTCAGAAAATGAAAACCACTTCTAAAAAGCTGATTTCCATCAATGGAGGAAAGATTCGCATATCGGAAAAGAAACAGGACTACATCAATATTTCAACTTTCTCCCCTTCGTCGACCCAAGACGAGATACTGAAGCTATGCCTGAACTGCCACTTCATATCTCGCCCCAAACCTACGGACAAGAGGCTGAAAGTTGAACTGCTGATCGAATAAATTCTTAACAACCAAGAAAATGGCACCCTCCGGACTACAGACACCATTCAACCCCTCCTGCTTACTGAACCCCTCATGGACCTAGGGGAAGATACACTGCAATAGTGGCATTGTTTCCAGGGCCATGAAGACTGCAGCCAAGGAACTTTAGGAAGAAGCAGCTGTCTTGTCTACTCTCCTCACGAGAGTAGACAAGACAGCAGCCTTTATCCTCATGGACACTGAAGATTACAATGGAAAAATCTACACCATCCTGGCTGAAGCTTTCAAATTTCAGCAACTTACTTCCAACCCCAAACAGGACATCTAAAGACAGGCCAACCGCACCATTGGTACCTGGAACGTGGCCTCCACTTTCAACCCATTACTGGTGATTTTGAGAATGTAAAGAGCCATAAAGTAGGGAACCCCATCCACTCTATCATCAGCCAGTGCACGACTCCAACGTACCAGCTTGCTTAATAGGTTAACACTCTTCTAAAGGAATTCCTGACGAACATCAAAGGACATTCCAGTGAAGGAATCATCACCTCTCTTGATGTTGAGTCACTCTTCACCAACATTCCTATAGACGAGACCATCCAGCTTATCAGACAGGTCTATGGCGACGATTCAAAGCCTCTACTCAACATTGCTGAACATGCTCTCCTCACTCTCCCAGAAATACATACGAAGAAGGCCCTATTCACCACCCATCGTGGGCATATGTGCATTCAAAAAGATGGTGTGATGATGGGCTCTCCTCTAGGCGTCCCCTTCGCCAACTTTTACATGGGGACATAAAATAGCTAGTTTTTTCCCCGTGTAGTTCGTCCCGAAATATACACCTGCTACATCAATGACCCCTTTGTAAACACCCTCTTATGTTTTCACAGATGAACTCCACATTACGTTTGAGGAGTGTAGTTCCCTTTGATTTTTGCTGGAAAATCATGTCAACGACCGCCTTCCATTCTTCGACATATTGGTAAATGTCCCATTGGTTACAAAACCTCTTTCTTCTTCCTGGAAGGAGACCCACAATGAACTGGATAAGCTTACCCATGTCCTTGTGAACAATGGTTACTTCCAACAGGCAGATTAACTGATAGGTCAAACGTGTGCCATGTTTAATTTGTTTGAGACTGAGCCCAGCAGCGAGAATAGTACTTCCAAACTCAACCTGTACTACATTAGCTTTATTCACAAGCATTACAAGAAAGATGTGAAGACTATGAAGGATATTATCAGGAACAACATTATGGACACACAGGTAGAAACTAATATAAACTTGAATACTTATTATCACACTGCTAGGACCAGATTCATTGTTATAAAGAGTAACCCGGCCTCTCCCGTCTAAAACTTTCTAAAAAGTATTTGTCATCTATTCCTACCATAGATTCCCCGGACATTATACTGGAATGACGACGATGAGACTTTTGAAATGTTTCTCCAACTACATTCAGCAGGATGCTATTAAAATGCAACCACTCCTAATCCCAACAAAAGCATGAAATCAGCATTGCCCTGGACAGTAGAAGACTAAAGATCCTGGAGGGCCTGCTCATACAGTAATAAAAGCCGTATTCCAATACTACACTATAAATGTTCCACCTCCCTTGGAGACAATCAGCGATCCAACAGACTGCCTGTAATTGAGATTCTTACGGCAAGCAACTCAGCTAATCAGAAAGCAGCTCAGGGCTAACTGGACCTGTGAGCTGAGCGGCAGAACAGCTTGCCTAATGCCAAGCCCCGCATTACCCAGACAACTATGAGTGTAGCAACAGCCTGACAGTAACGGATTGGTTCTCGGCGAACACCTCAGCCAATGGGAGAGCTGTCCCATCCCAGACTGGGTACCAACTCAGCTCACGGGGACCAATCGATGATCAGCACCAAAATCGACTAATGCCCCAACCTTTGCTAAAAGAGATAGCCCCAATTACATCGTCCCACTTCTATTTCTAGCCTGAAGATAAGAAGAAACACCCGGCATCCTCTTGAAATAAATGCATTGCATCCGTCTCTTTATACCATGTATTTGACAAACATACCACAGCTACTGGCAGCATGCAGTACCGATGGCAAAAGGAAAATTAGAGCAATTTAAAATTAATACTAATAGGGTAGCTGTAATCCTCAATGAAATAATAATAATAATAATAATAATAATAATAATAATAATAATAATAATAATAATAATAATAATAATAATAGTTGCTTCAAATAGCTTCCAGTCTACATTAATATGATAACCATTTAAAACTCTCAGAGGATGTGCATTATATAAAAAAAAAATATCTTTTCCTTCACAGTTTTTCCTCAAGAAATCTTGTTTCATAAATTATCTAAATGGGGTAAACCTTTCATAGAAAACTACCTTCCATTTCATTATACAAAACTTCATCGATTCTTTTTATCCCAGAGGAACATGTTCTCTTTAATGTTAATTCCTTATCTAGTGGCTCATAAATCACTTCTGGGTCTTTAATATACTCGTTTCAGCAACGGTTTTAATGACCATTTCGTGGCAATTAAGTCACTAGCTTAATGGAGGAAGTCGACGCTTTAAAATGAGAGGTGTATTTATAAGAGAGAAGGCTGAGGAATGACACTTGATTAATAGGTACAAATGAAGCCTTCTTCCCTGTAATAGCTTTTTCGACTTTATATTTAAAGAGACTATGAGTGGGGTGGGTGAAAGGTTGACACGAATATAAAAAACTGAAGTCTTTCGTTTAAAATGAAAGAAAATTATATATGGACCATATGGAATACTCTAAATACTCATGAGCGCTTTGCATTTACTATCTTAGAGTACCTATTTACCTTAGTGCGTATGCGCTAACAAACATGCGTAGAATGCGTATTGAAGCATATATACATTTGTAGACTAACAAAATATTGTAGATAACTTTAATATATAGCTATCTTTTAGCGATATTCATAGCTGCCTAGAGACAAACAGAGACAGATGCACAGAATGGTCACACCTATGTTCTTACCATCTCGAAAACGAGACTTTTAAATACTATTTTGTTGTAAGCTATTTCTGTTAGATGGACCTAACTGTTAGCTTTCTACATATTACGTGGTATATAGTTCACAAATCTCTCTCTCTCACACTCTCTCTCTCTCTCTCTCTCTCTCTCTCTCTCTCTCTCTCTCTCTCTCTCTCTCTCTCTCTCTCAAGTTTTTTTCACATATTCGACGTTATCAATCAGGAAAAAAGTAACATTACTGATAGTTTTATGGCTTTAGAAACCTAACAGATATAATTATTAATCAACCGATTAACAATTAATTGAAATGGCTAATGAACTGGGATCTATGATATGTTTTTATCGACAAATTTCTTTCGACAGTGAATGAGGACGTCTCATTCAAAATAATAACCAAATGATACTTCGTAGTCATTGAAGCATTTTAGCACAATACAACTTATTGCCAAATATATGCTTATGCATCATATATAAATCACAAATTGACATTCCAGCAGTTCAGTTAATTCTTTTAGTTTTCGAAGTAACAGTAGATAAATTCCTTAACTATCCTGAACAACAAATAATATGAATTTAAAATTACGATCATCTAAAATTATTTACAAAAATGATATGAATTTTATTGCTGATACTTTCAAATGAATGAAAATAACTTCAAGAAAGCCAAATATAAATCATTTATTTTAATACCGGATAATTTAAAATCCGACTCTCAATCAACCTAAGATATTGTCAGTTTAAAGGTTTAAAGGTTGCTCATGAATGGCAGAGGCAAGGGACAGTGACATTGCCCTAGCAAGCAGGACAATACTCTAGAGACTGACCATATAGTATACGATCAGCGACCAAGCATCCTCTCCACTCAAGCTAGGATCAGGGAAGGCCCGGCAGTGGCTGCTGATGACTCAGCAGATAGACCTAAACGCTCCCCCAAACTCCCCAACCTTAGCTCACAAGGATGGTAAGGTTACAGACACTAATAGCACTAACGAGTCTGAGCGGGACTCGGATCCCCGACTGGCAAACACTAGGCAGAAACGCTACCAATCAGGCCACAGGCAAACACTAGGCAGAAACGCTACCAACCAGGCCACAGGCAAACACTAGGTAGAGACGCTACCAATCAGGCCACAACAACACTTGATCGACCTTTGTTTGAAGGTCGATCTCACAATTCGATGATAGATGAGATATGAAAGATCTTCAGACGCTTAAATGTTGAGTAAAAGAATAGCAAAAAGAAGAGGATATGAGATAGCTTTGATAAACAATGCAATATCTTTAGATACTTGAAGGTGAGGATGATGAAGAACAGATTGATCGGAAAGTTAAAGAGTCCAATAGGCGGACATCCTACTTAATTTTAATAGTAGTAGGTTGCCCAGGGCACCAGCCACCCGTTAAGATGCTACCACTAGAGAGTTATGGGATCCTTTGACTGGACAGACAGTACTACACTGGATCCTTCTCTCTGGTTACGGTTCACTTTCCCTTTGCCTACTCATACACCGAATACTCTGGCCTATTCTTTACATATTCTCCTCTGTCTTCGTACACCTGACAGACTGGGATTACCAAACAATTCTTTTTCACCCAAGGGGTTAACTACTGCACTGTAATTGTCCCGTGGCTACTTTCCTCTTTGTAAGGGTAAAAGAGACTCTTTAGCTATGGTAAGTAACTCTTCTAGGAGAAGGACACTCCAAAATCAAACCATTGTTCTCTTAGTCTTGGGTAGTGCCATAGCCTCTGTGCCATGGTCTTCCACTGTCTTGGGTTTAGAGTTCTCTTGCTTTAGGGTACACTCGGGCACACTACTCTATCAAATATCTCTTCCTCTTGTTTTGTTGAATTATTTAAAGTTTAGATATGAAATATTTATTTTAATGTTGTTGCTGTTTCTAAGATATTTCATTTTCCCTTGTTTTCTTTCCTCACTGGGCTATTTTACCTGCTGGGGCCCCTGGGATTATAGCATCCTGCTTTTCCAATTAGGGCTGTAGCTTAGAAATTAATAATAATAATAATAATAATAATAATAATAATAATAATAATAATAATAATAATAATATTCGCCTTGCTTGTTCCATCATTAAACATAATTGCTTGGAAAAAAAAATGAGAAGCAGTAACCTTCTAGGAACCCTATGGTTACCTATAGAAATGTAAATTCATATTCTATTATTCTATCTTATTCTTCAAATCTAGTTGACAAAACTAATAACCTCAGAATGGCTTAATCATTTTAGTCCATTGATTATTAAAAGTGGTTTGTTATTGTTCTATTTTGTACCAATTAATTCAAATCTTCAAAATCATTTCTATAATTGCTAACCTAAGAAAGCCCCTATCACCTATATTCTGTGGCTCATTAACTTATATTCCCTAAAACATTAAATGATTTTATCAAAGTTATCTTCAAATTACTAACAATAAAAATCCAATATTCGCTTATAATTGGTGGCATGCTTAAACTGATTATTTCATAATTTTTATTCTACTAATAAGTAACAATTTTTAAATAGAGATGATATTACAAACCTTATAAACGCACAATCTTTTTTAACTATAGTCTATTTTTTTTAGCGGTGCATATTTGCACCGACTCACAGGGGTGCCCTTTTAGCTCGGAAAGGTTCCTGATACCTGATTGGTCGGAAGTATTTTTGTCCGAACACCTTCATTGTTCTCGAATAATTACCAAGTAATGTGAATTGAAACTTATTTATTAACCTATACTTCTCCATCAGATTTATGTTTTGTCAATAAACAATGAGAAAAAATAAGTATATTATAAAGAATTTTCTTGGTAAGTCTAAATTTAATAACACAATGCGCAGAAGTCAACGACAGCGGCTTGTTTTCGGATGCATGCTTTGTAATTTTGTAATTTTTTACATATCTCAACACATATTGGGATAAATTACACTCAGCATAGGTTAAAAATGTTATTATAAACTTTTTTAATACCAGAATTTACCAAAAACATGGAATTAACAAAACCCGATATTTGTGAAAACTTATGGGGAGGTAAAAGAACGGCCTGCAGCGGCCTGGCGGGAAAACAATCCCTTCTGACTCGTAGACAGTTTTTTTTTCTTTCGTAATAAAGTTCGGCCTATTCCTTTCAGTTTAAATAGTCTTGCATTGTCTCTCTTCGTATTATTTTGCTTAGTATTTTCCCACATTCCCGTTCCTCACCTAATATCTATCTATTTTCCCCGATATCCCTTCTTTCATATAGGCCTATGTGATATCCGCACTACGATTCCTTATGTTTTGTACCTTACGTCAGTAAGTATGTAAATAATAATAACAACGTAAATTTTATGTTATGTAGCAAGTATAACCTATTCTGTAAACCTGAAATTAAGCATAGCATTTTTTTTTTTTTATTCCCGCCTCTACACTATTTTAATGAGACTAGCACGCGCTTCCTGATAGCCATCACTTTCGACAGAGGATAAGAAATAAGGAATCGTAGTGCGGATATCCCATATATGAAAGAAGAGATATCGGGGAAAATAGATAGATATTAGGTGAGGAACAGGAATATGGGAAAATACTAAGCAAAATAATACGAAGAGAGACAATGCAAGGCTATTTAAACTGAAAGGAATAGGCCGAACTATATTACGAAAGAGATAAACTGAGTCTACGAGTCAGAAGGGATTGTTTTCCCACCAGGCCGCTAGAGGCTGTTCTTTTACCTCCCCATAAGTTTTCACAAATATCGGGTTTTGTTAATTCCATGTTTTTGGTAAATTCTGGTATTCAAAGAAAGTTTATAATAACATGTTTAACTTATGCTGAGTGTAATTTATCCCAATTTGTGTTAAAATATATGAGAAATAAAAAAATTACAAAGCGTGCATCCGAAAATAAGCCGTTGTTGTTGACTTCGGCGGATTGTGTCATTAAGTTTAGACTTACCAAAACGATACTTTATAATATATTTATTCTTTCACATTGTTTATTGACAAAACATATATCTGATGGAGAAATATAGGTTAATAAATAAGTTTCGATTCACATTACTTGGTAATTATTGGATAATCAATGAAGGTGTTCGGACAAAAATACTAACGACCAATCAGGTATCAGGAACCTTTCCGAGCTAAAAGGGCACCCCTGTGAGTCGGTGCAAATATGCACCGCTCTAAAAAATAAACTATAAATTCCGTGATAAAACCAGACAATGTGTCTCAACAAAAAATGAAAATTAAGTGAATCTTTGTAATTGTGCGGAAGGACATTACGAAAAGATAGTTTCAGGTCCAACACAACGTTCCCAGCATATAATATTCATTCAGTGTGACCCAAATGATGCTTTTGGCTACGCATTTAAACGAGAGAGAAAAAAGGCATAAATGTGTTTTAGCGTCGCTCGGTGCAAAGGTATGATCTTCATTTTTTAAATGAACTTTATAATGCAAAGTCTGTAATTTACATAACGGATAAAATACATTACCATGTGTCATTAGACTGGAACATACAGAGTGATGTTCTTATGATATAAAGCTTTTTTTCCGTATGTAACTGGATGTTATTTTTTCCTAGAATGATTTTGAAAATAATGATACATTTTCTATATGATTACCTAAACTTTTCCTCCTTCGCCATTCCAAGGGTTTCTTATTCATCTCACCATTTGTGTTGCTTGAATTAGATAAAACAATAAAAAATATATCGTAGGTAGTAGGTTGGCCAAGGTACCATCCACCCGTTGAGATACTACCGCTAGAGTTATTGGGTCCTTTGACTGGCCCGATAATTATTTTGGATCCTCTCTATTTACGGCTCATTTTTTTCCTTTGCCTACACCTACACCTATTAGTCTGCCCTATTCTTTACATATCCTTTACTCATGTACCTGATAACATTAAAGTAACTGAAAACTTCTTTTTAACTCAAGGTGTTAATTACTGCACCATAATTGTTCCGTGGCTATAGTCATCATTGTAAGGGTAGACATGAATTTTCAGCTACGTTAAGCAGGGCTCTTCTAGAAAAAGGACACCCAAAAATCAAATCATTATTCTCTAGCCTTGGGGGTGCCATTGCCTCTGTACCATGGTATTCTTCAGTCTTGAGTTAGAGTTCTCTTGCTTGAGAGTACATCCAGGCACACTATTCTATCTGTTTCCTTATTTCATTTCCTCAATGAGCTATTTTCAATGTAGGAGCTATTTTGCCTTACAGCACCCTGTTTTTCTAACTGATGGTATAACTTAGATAATAATAATAATAATAATAATAATAATAATAATAATAATAATAATAATAATAATAATGATAATAATAATAATAATAATAATAATAATAATAATAATATGTAGCAAGAGTAAAGTTTATAGAAGATATAGAAAAACATCAGGTTGCGAATTGGAAAATTCTATCGCATAGCGTACAACTCAAGCAAATACAGTAAACATAAATGAGAGGTACGTATTTTGCTACTGCAATAGTCATCAGGCGCTTATTTTTTGCTTGCAGAGGAGAGCAGCTTAGAATAACACACTGTGAATATTGTTTTCAATCTCAAATGACTTGTTATGATATATATTATCTTCTCGTACTTTCTTCTTTTTGAAAATGGGTTTTTTAACCTTTAAGGTCTGTTCTCATGAAGTCGCAAAAGAAGAAGTGTCTCACAAATTCTTAATTCCTTGAGCGACATTGAGTCAGCAATGAAGGAATTTATAATTGTTTTTTTTTATGTATCTCTTGTTTGGCAAAATGCAATCATTATTTTCAATTTTAAGAATAACTGAATACATTTAGAATACACACACACACACACACAGACACCCAAACACACACACACAAAATACAAATACCGAAATTAAACAAATTCATATTCATACGAATTACTTTAAGTCTGTAGTTCCATTCCATGAAGTTAAAATGCATACTTTTTTTAATTTTTCCAAGTGTGCCGTGATATTCTTATGAGATCTTAGGTGTGCCCTGGATAAAAAATGGCTGCTGAGGAACACTCGTACAGATAAACACATTCCTAAGGATGAAAGTTTCATTTTGTAACGCCGGCTTCGATCTCTACATTCTTCTTTGGCCCTTGGAGAATATTACAGAACTTTTATGTATATATACCTACATCGAAAGGCTGAGATAGATATGTTAATACTACACACATACACCCACACACAAAAACATACACACACACACACACACACACACATACACACACACACACACACACACACAATATATATATATATATATATATATATATATATATATATATATATATATATATATATATATATATATATATATATATATATATACACTTTTTACTGGCTAGATGGAGAAATTATACGCTCACTGTGAGCAGTAACGCTAGATGGAGCCTATCAGTTATGTATTAATGTTTCAAATATATAAACAAATAGTTTTATAAGAATATGAAAGGATGAAAAAACAATAAATAAATGAATCATTAATCCTTTTAATATCAAATTGTGTATATCTGATGTTTCCCACATTTCCCTGTGTTGTGTTGACATTGAAAATTCTTTCTGAATTTGTCCACCCAAAACCACCAATCAAACGTCCATATAATTTATCTTTCCTCTGAAAAAAAAAAAAATACAGGAAATAAAACAATTGATTTCGACTTTAACTTGTGTGGAATGAAAGAAAAGCCATACTTTTCCTTTCTTTCTTTTCACCGAAAATCATGACTTTAATTACCCTTCTTCCTGAGACAGCTGAGCTCTCATTAACCAATCTCACTCCCCCACCCTCCCTACTTTCGAAGTCCATTCCTATTTATGCGCAAGCACACGTGCGTGCGTACATGAGCACAAACGGAAACACAAAAAAGTTTTTTTTTTTTTTTCATTTTTTTTTGTGGCACGACTAGCCAGGCTTAATCATTGCAAAATGTAATCATCTATTTTTCAGCGACAAATTATACGAATCTCCAGTTAATAAATTATTTTCCATTAGTAGTTAGGCCTATGATTTACACACACACACACACACATATATATATATATATATATATATACATTCATACATATATATATATATATATATATATATATATATATATATATATATATATATACAGTATACATATATATATATATATATATATATATATATATATATATATATATATATATATACGTGTATATATATATACATATATATAATATATATATATATATATAGAGAGAGAGAGAGAGAGAGAGAGGAGAGAGAGAGAGAGAGAGAGAGAGAGAGAGAGAGAGAGAGAGCAGAATATTTCTGGCAAAGCAGCAAATTTTTACTCTGCAGCAAAGCAAGCCTATCAACCATTTTACGAGATCTAACTACATAATAGGTATCTAGTAAAGGAAATTTAACATTAATAAAGCATATATGACTGGCCTCATTCCCGTAAGTCAATCTTACGTCACAGAGAGGTGTGATAATCACGAAATCCTGTATCTTCCTAATCATAAGTTTCTCCTAAAACCATCTTCCCACAGTGATGGCATTAAATCCCCGAGAAAGCTTGTACACAGAGAAGAAACAAACAAACAACTGGATAAATTTCATACGTTTTGCTTAGAGTACTCTGGCTTGTAGGATCCAGAGCTATTTGCATATTCGAACGATGCATTTATGTCATATAAACTCGACTTGAGTAGTGTTAATTAATCCTTGTCAGTGGGTTTAAATTCTGCCCGGACCGTAAATACTAACTTCATTTAGTCGTGTCACTGACAGAGGTAGGAACATTTGGTCTAAATCTTAGTATTCGTTTGAACTCATCTATAAAGCAAATCTTGAGATAAATACTTGATACTAATTAGTATTTATGTTACGCATTTTTAGGGAATTTAGTGAACGGATTCGTGACTTAAAAAGTCTCACAAGAAACTGATAAAATAAGTCGAACTAATGTATTTATATTTATTCAGAAAAAGAAAAATCACCATGATGACCTGGTGTTTACCACGATCTTTAAAACATGTCATTGCAGTAAAGGGCTGAGTTTAACACATCTGTCTTTGCTTGTTTACTTGCTTACTCTGACTTTTAGAACTTATTGATTTTCTACCGTTTAGGATTTTGTTGATCGAATATGTTGATTATTTCACTAGTTTTGAAGAACATAGGCAACTTTGACTTATATTCTAAATTCATGGACGATTTAGGATATTTGGAAGTAGTAACCTTAAAAGGATGAGGATTATGGCTTTTTGTTCTTTTTTTCTTAGTTCTGAAGATCAAAACGAAGAGTCTACGTTGTTAGGGACGGATGTTGAACAGGAAGCCGATTTTAAAGTAAGCTTATCACGTTCTACAATATCTTCGTATATACTTCCCTTTGGCGATGAAAGATATAATTCATATAAATGTTGGTATTTAAACACACTCTCTCTCTCTCTCTCTCCTCTCTCTCTCTCTCTCTCTCTCTCTCTCTCTCTCTCTCTCCTCTCCTCTCTCTCTCTCTCTCTCTTATGAATTTTAAGAAAATTTTTGAGTTTGAGTAAAGTTGACTCGAAGTCGGCTGCTTTAGGTTAACGATTTGTACGGACAGAACAGTGTCACTCACTTCCTACTACTGAAGAAGAAGAAGAAGAAGAAATGAAACAAAGCTGGGACGACAGTGTTAAGGCAAACAATAGTGGACAAGTTACAAAAACCAGAAAGATTCTTGTACGAATATATAACACACCTTTCCAATATCTTAACGACTGTAACTGTGAAAGTCGAGGATATATTTAGTATTAATGATTAGAAGTATTACCCTTTATGAAAAATTCTTTGAAATAGAAAAGGGTATAGAGTGTTACAGATCCTTAACGAATGGTCTTAAATTGTGTTTCAAAATAGATTTTAAAGGAATGGTGATTCAAAGTATATGAATATCCTTAGTCCAAGAAAAAGTACTTTGTGTAATAAATGGCATTTCAGTTTCGAAGAAAATTGCTTAGTAGGAATGGAAGAAAAGCTATTTGGAAATAATGATAATAATAATAATAATAATAATAATAATAATAATAACAATAATAATAATAATAATAATAATAATAATAATAATAATAATAAAGATGTATGTATCTTTGTGGGCGGATGAATATTACTCAATTAATTTATTTGTATATTTGTTAATGTACTTGAGTGTATATGTTTTAGTTAATGTGTTTAGTTCGCTTTTGATCTCTTGACTGGCTTCATCATACTTTATCATAATATTAAGTATCAAAATCTGCAGCTATTAATGATATGAGGTCATCATTCTTATGGTCGTCACATACCTTTTAATATCAATGAAATTGATCCACATATTACAAAATTCATCTAGACGATCATGTCTCTAAATTATAACTTGATTTTTGACGCAAGTTAAACATGATTTATACACCTAATGGGGGGTTTCATTATTGTCAAATGCTATTATTCTCTAGAAAACATTTTAAACTTTTAATTTTAAGATAAGGTGTATCTGAAAGAGTGTTAGTTCTATTTGTAAACATTCTGTCTTTGCGAACACGAATGAAATATAGTTATTTTCCTGAGATTTGGAATATGTATGATATGGATGATTTCCTCGTAATCGAAACATATGCAAATTATTCCTTTCTTGTCTTCTTATTAGAAATAAAATAAAGGAGTAATTACATTTCTGTACGTAACAATGTATACAAATTCTATGAATTCGTAATAGAAAGCATTTTGAATGTTCCTGGGGCAGTATAGAAATAATGTCAAATGGTCCAACAGGCAACGTTAGTCCGAAGCTAATCATAAGTGTTTTTAGTAATTTTATTTTGTTCCAACGAGTTAGATCGGAAGCGAAGCTTTCAAACGAATGAAACTGTTGGGTATATTCGAAAATTGGTTTACGCAGGAATTGGAATGTATTTTTGTCAACCGAATGTAGCCAGGAATGTTAAAAGTCGAAAAACCATAATGGTTTAATAGCTTGGGGAAATAATATTAGCAATGCAGAGCAAGGTGATATTGACAAAGCCTGCATTTGTGACCCTACTCGTGAAGTGCATTTTCATACACAGCCACAGTGGATGGCTTTGGGGAAAATTAACACGATAGTCACTCGTTCATTAAAACATATAATTGCTGGATAGTGGATGAGAGTCTTATG
>NC_090734.1:98251307-98261307 GCF_036898095.1 Palaemon carinicauda
CAACAGAGCTTTAATCTCACGAGATCGAAAAGCTAAACTAGTTAGTTTAGCCTCAGGAAAACAGAAATGAGGAAGTTCAAGTTTTTCATTACTCTGTTTACTGTCAAAAACATCAGCCAAAAGGGTTGCCTTTTCCTTTGGGACAGTGAGTGACTGAGCCATCTGGTTTAAGTAAAGGAGGAACTGCTGCATCTACACCAAAGAGTGCAGATTTAAGGGTAGACCACCATTTATGTTCCTGAGTTGTACCAGAGAGGGTTTCTTTTATGATTAAATTGTACTCCTTTTCAGTTGAGGCATAAACTCTCTGAGCAAAAGCTCGAAGCTGAGTATAGTTGTTCCAGGTCAAATCTGATCTGTTACCCTTCCAAAGGTGATAGGCCTCCTGCTTCTCCAAATAAGCACGTCTACAATCATCATTGAACCACGGTTTGTCCTTCATTCGGTACCTTAGCACACGAGAAGGGATACGCCTATCAATTATGTTGACTAGATTCTCATTCAAAGAGAGAACAGGATCTACACTATTATATAATTGTGACCAATTCAAGCACAAAAGATCATGCAAAATCCCATTCCAGTCTGCTTGGGATTTCATATAAATTTTACAGGAATATGATATATCAGGGACAGGCTGCTCAGTCTTCACTAATAATGAAATCAAGGCATGATCAGAAGTCCCGACTGGAGAATCAACCTTACTAGTTATAACGCCAGGGGAGTCAGTGTATACGAGGTCCAAGCAATTACCAGACCTGTGAGTAGCTTCATTTATGATTTGCTCACAGCCTGATTCAGAGGCAAAGTCTAAAGCTCTTAAGCCATGGCGATCGGTAGGAGAGATAGAACTTAACCACTCCCTATGGTGAGCATTAAAATCACCAACAAAGACAAAAGAAGCCTTTCTATCATCTTCTTGTATCTTAGCCATAATGGTAAGAAGACAATCGAAGATAGAATCATCCATGTCTGGATTCCGGTAGATCGAACACAAATAAAACTTGTTATGCCTGCCACAAACTTTTATTACCTGAATCTCATGACATCCACATTGATAGCAGGACTTATATATATATATATATATATATATATATATATATATATATATATATATATATATATATATATATATATACGGTAATTGGGCCATATATATATATATATATATATATATATATATATATATATATATATATATATATATATATATATATATATATATATATTTATATATGTATAATATATATATATATATATATATATATATATATATATATATATATATATATATATATATATACATACATATATATATATATATATATATATATATATATATATATATATATATATATATATATATATATATATATGAACATATATCACAAGCACACGTGATTTTAATTAATGTAAATATCACCCACGAAATGCATTTAATACCGAATTCTATCTTGGGAATACATATCCACTTGGAATTCATTTTATGGTAACAGCTTCTGGCCGGGTGGTGATTCGAACCACCACCTGTACGGCTTGAAACTATGCTGGCAGGGACCCCTACCGACTCGGCTATCAAGAGAGACTAAAAGTTTATGACAAGTCTCCCTACATATTCCTGTCGAATTCAGGATTCTGTTCATAGACTTGAAATAGACCCATCTCCACCATGATAGCTGAATCGTGAGTTTGCAACACGTGGTTATTTTAATGAACATATATCACAAGCACACGTGATTTTAATTAATGTAAATATCACCCACGAAATGCATTTAATACCGAATTCTATCTTGGGAATACATATCCACTTGGAATTCATTTTATGGTAACAGCTTCTGGCCGGGTGGTGATTCGAACCACCACCTGTACGGCTTGAAACTATGCTGGCAGGGACCCCTACCGACTCGGCTATCAAGAGAGACTAAAAGTTTATGACAAGTCTCCCTACATATTCCTGTCGAATTCAGGATTCTGTTCATAGACTTGAAATAGACCCATCTCCACCATGATAGCTGAATCGTGAGTTTGCAACACGTGGTTATTTTAATGAACATATATCACAAGCACACGTGATTTTAATTTATGTAAATATCACCCACGAAATGCATTTAATACCGAATTCTATCTTGGGAATACATATCCACTTGGAATTCATTTTATGGTAACAGCTTCTGGCCGGGTGGTGATTCGAACCACCACCTGTACGGCTTGAAACTATGCTGGCAGGGACCCCTACCGACTCGGCTATCAAGAGAGACTAAAAGTTTATGACAAGTCTCCCTACATATTCCTGTCGAATTCAGGATTCTGTTCATAGACTTGAAATAGACCCATCTCCACCATGATAGCTGAATCGTGAGTTTGCAACACGTGGTTATTTTAATGAACATATATCACAAGCACACGTGATTTTAATTAATGTAAATATCACCCACGAAATGCATTTAATACCGAATTCTATCTTGGGAATACATATCTACTTGGAATTCATTTTATGGTAACAGCTTCTGGCCGGGTGGTGATACGAACCACCACCTGTACGGCTTGAAACTATGCTGGCAGGGACCCCTACCGACTCGGCTATCAAGAGAGACTAAAAGTTTATGACAAGTCTCCCTACATATTCCTGTCGAATTCAGGATTCTGTTCATAGACTTGAAATAGACCCATCTCCACCATGATAGCTGAATCGTGAGTTTGCAACACGTGGTTATTTTAATGAACATATATCACAAGCACACGTGATTTTAATTAATGTAAATATCACCCACGAAATGCATTTAATACCGAATTCTATCTTGGGAATACATATCCACTTGGAATTCATTTTATGGTAACAGCTTCTGGCCGGGTGGTGATTCGAACCACCACCTGTACGGCTTGAAACTATGCTGGCAGGGACCCCTACCGACTCGGCTATCAAGAGAGACTAAAAGTTTATGACAAGTCTCCCTACATATTCCTGTCGAATTCAGGATTCTGTTCATAGACTTGAAATAGACCCATCTCCACCATGATAGCTGAATCGTGAGTTTGCAACACGTGGTTATTTTAATGAACATATATCACAAGCACACGTGATTTTAATTAATGTAAATATCACCCACGAAATGCATTTAATACCGAATTCTATCTTGGGAATACATATCCACTTGGAATTCATTTTATGGTAACAGCTTCTGGCCGGGTGGTGATAGAATTCGGTATTAAATGCATTTCGTGGGTGATATTTACATTAATTAAAATCACGTGTGCTTGTGATATATGTTCATTAAAATAACCACGTGTTGCAAACTCACGATTCAGCTATCATGGTGGAGATGGGTCTATTTCAAGTCTATGAACAGAATCCTGAATTCGACAGGAATATGTAGGGAGACTTGTCATAAACTTTTAGTCTCTCTTGATAGCCGAGTCGGTAGGGGTCCCTGCCAGCATAGTTTCAAGCCGTACAGGTGGTGGTTCGAATCACCACCCGGCCAGAAGCTGTTACCATAAAATGAATTCCAAGTGGATATGTATTCCCAAGATAGAATTCGGTATTAAATGCATTTCGTGGGTGATAATTACATTAATTAAAATCACGTGTGCTTGTGATATATGTTCATTAAAATAACCACGTGTTGCAAACTCACGATTCAGCTATCATGGTGGAGATGGGTCTATTTCAAGTCTATGAACAGAATCCTGAATTCGACAGGAATATGTAGGGAGACTTGTCATAAACTTTTAGTCTCTCTTGATAGCCGAGTCGGTAGGGGTCCCTGCCAGCATAGTTTCAAGCCGTACAGGTGGTGGTTCGAATCACCACCCGGCCAGAAGCTGTTACCATAAAATGAATTCCAAGTGGATATGTATTCCCAAGATAGAATTCGGTATTAAATGCATTTCGTGGGTGATATTTACATTAATTAAAATCACGTGTGCTTGTGATATATGTTCATTAAAATAACCACGTGTTGCAAACTCACGATTCAGCTATCATGGTGGAGATGGGTCTATTTCAAGTCTATGAACAGAATCCCGAATTCGACAGGAATATGTAGGGAGACTTGTCATAAACTTTTAGTCTCTCTTGATAGCCGAGTCGGTAGGGGTCCCTGCCAGCATAGTTTCAAGCCGTACAGGTGGTGGTTCGAATCACCACCCGGCCAGAAGCTGTTACCATAAAATGAATTCCAAGTGGATATGTATTCCCAAGATAGAATTCGGTATTAAATGCATTTCGTGGGTGATATTTACATTAATTAAAATCACGTGTGCTTGTGATATATGTTCATTAAAATAACCACGTGTTGCAAACTCACGATTCAGCTATCATGGTGGAGATGGGTCTATTTCAAGTCTATGAACAGAATCCTGAATTCGACAGGAATATGTAGGGAGACTTGTCATAAACTTTTAGTCTCTCTTGATAGCCGAGTCGGTAGGGGTCCCTGCCAGCATAGTTTCAAGCCGTACAGGTGGTGGTTCGAATCACCACCCGGCCAGAAGCTGTTACCATAAAATGAATTCCAAGTGGATATGTATTCCCAAGATAGAATTCGGTATTAAATGCATTTCGTGGGTGATATTTACATTAATTAAAATCACGTGTGCTTGTGATATATGTTCATTAAAATAACCACGTGTTGCAAACTCACGATTCAGCTATCATGGTGGAGATGGGTCTATTTCAAGTCTATGAACAGAATCCTGAATTCGACAGGAATATGTAGGGAGACTTGTCATAAACTTTTAGTCTCTCTTGATAGCCGAGTCGGTAGGGGTCCCTGCCAGCATAGTTTCAAGCCGTACAGGTGGTGGTTCGAATCACCACCCGGCCAGAAGCTGTTACCATAAAATGAATTCCAAGTGGATATGTATTCCCAAGATAGAATTCGGTATTAAATGCATTTCGTGGGTGATATTTACATTAATTAAAATCACGTGTGCTTGTGATATATGTTCATTAAAATAACCACGTGTTGCAAACTCACGATTCAGCTATCATGGTGGAGATGGGTCTATTTCAAGTCTATGAACAGAATCCTGAATTCGACAGGAATATGTAGGCAGACTTGTCATAAACTTTTAGTCTCTCTTGATAGCCGAGTCGGTAGGGGTCCCTGCCAGCATAGTTTCAAGCCGTACAGGTGGTGGTTCGAATCACCACCCGGCCAGAAGCTGTTACCATAAAATGAATTCCAAGTGGATATGTATTCCCAAGATAGAATTCGGTATTAAATGCATTTCGTGGGTGATATTTACATTAATTAAAATCACGTGTGCTTGTGATATATGTTCATTAAAATAACCACGTGTTGCAAACTCACGATTCAGCTATCATGGTGGAGATGGGTCTATTTCAAGTCTATGAACAGAATCCTGAATTCGACAGGAATATGTAGGGAGACTTGTCATAAACTTTTAGTCTCTCTTGATAGCCGAGTCGGTAGGGGTCCCTGCCAGCATAGTTTCAAGCCGTACAGGTGGTGGTTCGAATCACCACCCGGCCAGAAGCTGTTACCATAAAATGAATTCCAAGTGGATATGTATTCCCAAGATAGAATTCGGTATTAAATGCATTTTGTGGGTTATATTTTATATATATATATATATATATATATATATATATATATATATATATATATATATATATATATATATATACATATACATATATATATATATATATATATATATATATATATATATATATATATATATATATATATATATATATATATATATATATAATTAAATTAAATTTCACTGAATATTTATAGATTTTGCTTATTTCATGTGAATTTTATTCCCTCCTTTTTCTTAGAGTTATTGAAATTGATGTTTAGCTTCAAGGTCATGTTTGTCTTAATATATATATATATATATATATATATATATATATATATATATATATATATATATATATATATATACATATGTAAGAACTCGATTGCATATACTACAGAAATATGAAATTAAAACTCTGTATTATATTCCGATATATTTTTCTAAATACAAATGACTATCATTTATAAGCGTGGGGGAAAAAAACTCAAAATCAAGTAACCTTCAAGATAAAAATCTAATTGAGCAAAATTAAATTTTCAAGAATTGCCAATGAAATCACCATGGTAGAGTGATTTGACACCTAAATTCTGAATGTAATTATGTATCTGTGTAACTGTACCACTTTCTGGTTTCTTTTCTTCATTGCAATAACTATTCCCTTTTCGCACGTTTTACATGGAAAAATAAATATTTTTTTGTTCCTAATAGCATATTCTATATGATAATATACCTTTATTCATTGTTTTAAAAATACAGTTCTACAAATTAAATACTTTTCAGAAATACAAAGAAAATAATCTTTTTAACCTTACGTATCTATAGAGAGAAATATTTCTTTATAAAACTGTATTATTCCTTACTCAAGGATTATTTCAATTTTCCAGTGAACCAAGTATCAAAACATATTTCTCGGTCTGTGGTAATACATATTATTTCATTTATGAATGTGACCTTACATGTGAACTCATGTGTATAATTTTGGCGATTTCTTGGTAAGAATATGGTTCATTCAGGTTTTTTTTTCCTCTTTTTTTGAGAAATTGAAGTGTAATATTAAGACAAACATAAACTTGAAGCTAAACATCAATTTCAATAACTCTAAGAAAAAGGAGGGAATAAAATTCACATGAAATAAGCATAATCTATAAACATTCAGTGAAATTTAATTAAATATATATATATATATATATATATATATATATATATATATATATATATATATATATATATATATATAAAATTGCAGATAATTCAGTAAACCAATAATTCCAAAGTAGTTCAAACAACATTATTGCATTGTTCATTAAATTTGAAATTGCACCGGAAAAGAGATTTATTTATTAGTTTGATCGTTCATTAATGATACATGCTTCATTAATTAATAGGTAGGTTCAAAATTATAACTAACCCCCCCCCCCATCCCTCTCTCTCTCTCTCTCTCTCTCTCTCTCTCTCTCTCTCTCTCTCTCTCTCTCTCTCTCTCTCTCTCCTAATCAGCACCTTACTATTTTGTTATAAGAACAAAAATAGTTAGGCATTGCCTCATTTTAGTTAAAAGCGGAAATTTGTGAGTTTTTCTTCCAAAAACTGATAAAAATTGCTTACAATTTTCTATATCGCAGGTAATTTAGTTATAAATTTAGTTATGTAAAACCTACAAACAAGTCAGTCGGCTTATATTTTTCATCCTCTTCCAGAAATAAATACGAATCGTTAGTTGTCCCATTCTCTCAAGTATTTATATAAAAAAAACATTAGCCAACCACCATTTTTGCCACTTTTTAAGCAAAACTCGTCACTTGAATAATTATCGATGCGTGCAAATTCTTTTTTAGCGTGCAACTCTCAATTTCCATCCAGGATTAGTTGACGAGCCATTAGTCCGCCCAAACTTTGATTTAATTAATAAAGTTTTGATGGAAACCAAGCGGGTTATTGCATACCTTCGATAACTTCCACCGTCCAATTAATCATCCCCATAAGGGTACCTGCCACTTGCACGCATTTGTGGCACGCACTGGCACGCATTGATGCGCGAACTCGCGTGAACGAGTCGTGAAAATGTCGTGAACAGTGCTGGAACTCGCGTGCCAGAGCGTACCAATGCGTGCCATGTGTGCCCAGAACTTTGAAATGTTTAAAGTTTGTGGCACGCATTGGCACGCACAAAATAGTCGTGAACGATGCGCCAACTGGAGTGAACTGGAGTGAACAGTGCGGGAACTGGCGTGAACTTGAGTGAACGATGCGGGAAGTGGCGTGAAGAGAAACAAAAAGGAAACGAAAAAAATTAATGAAAAGGAAAGAAAAATAAACCTAATACATTTTTATATTTGCTGTTTTAATGTGAAAAAAATATCTTATTTCAAACTATTTCTAAAACTTTATAATGAAGAGAAACAAAAAGGAAACGAAAAAATTAATGAAAAGGAAAGAAAAATAAACCTAATAAATTTTTATATTTGCTGTTTTAATGTGAAAAAATGATATCTTATTTCAAACTATTTCTATAACTATAAAATGAAGAGAAACAAAAAGGAAACGAAAAAATTAATGAAAAGGAAAGAAAAATAAACCTAATAAATTTTTATATTTGCTGTTTTAATGTGAAAAAAAATGATATCTTATTTCAAACTATTTCTATAACTTTATAATGAAGAGAAACAAAAAGGAAACGAAAAAAATAATGAAAAGGAAAGAAAAATATAAACCTATTAATTGTTTATATTTGCTGTTTGAATGTAAAAATAAAATGATGTCTTATTTCATGCACACACTTATTTTCCTCTATTAGCAACCAAGACCCAAAACTTTTGTTTAAAATAAAAATGAACTGAAAAATAAACCCAAGAAATTTTAAGTTTGCTGTTTGAATGTAAAAATAAAATGATGTTTTATTTCATCAACATACTTATTCTTCTTTATTACCTTAAAATGAAGAGCAAAACAAATTTTTTCTGTTTTCTGTTTTAATGTAAAAATAAAATGAGTTCTCATTTCAACACACTTTTTTCTCTATTACCTTAAAATCAATAGCCTAAAAACTTTCATGTTTGCTGCTTTTAATGTTAAAATAAAATGCTTTCTTAATACATATTTTATGTCTGCTATTTATATTAAATCAAATGCTTTCTTATTGAAACAAAAATAGAAGGGCAACAAAAAATACAAACGAAAAAGATACGTTTCTTCTTCTCAATGCAATGGTGTTTCTGATAGAAAGCATTGTTGTCTCTTCCGAAGCCAATCCAAGAATGTCCTCGGGTTGGAGAAGCCCCATTTTTATATGGAGTGGCCAATTCATGAACTGGCGTGAACGATGCGGAAAGATGCGGAATGATGCGCGAACTCGCGTGAACGTGTCGTGAACTTCTCGTGAACTACGCGTGCCAATTCGTGCCATGGCGTGAACGTTGCGTGAACGTTGCGTGAACGTCGCATGAACGATGCGCGAACTGGAGGGAAATGGTCGTGAACAGTGCGGGAAAAACACCAGTGACGCACAGGCACGCCCCAATGCGTGCCAGTGCGTGGCAAAAATGCACGCAAGTGTCAGGTAGGCTATAGTATGCGAGTGACCTCCGTCCAACGCTTTTGGCCAACGGAATTTTCAACCGAAAGTTGCTTAATTAGATTGGCAGGGAAAACACATTGGATCTTAATTACTGAAAAGCATATCTTGTGTAATAAAAAGGTTTAATTGACGTGAGCTAATGAACTATGTATGACAATGCAGTATCTGAAGAATGACATCTGCTTTGCAAACAGTTCTAGCAGGTAACTATCACATTTTGGCATATCTCTCTCTCTCTCTCTCTCTCTCTCTCTCTCTCTCTCTCTCTCTCTCTCGTAAAAACCTGGATTGCATATTCTTGATTTGCCATGAAAACATGAAGATGAAAATGTGTAAATATTACCTTTAATACTACAAAAATAAAAATATACTTCAAACAAGGCTACTGAGAATTACCAGTGAATAGAGATTACATAGAGATACATTCATTATTATCAATTATCGATTGATAATTGATAATTGATAGTTGTTAATTGATAATTATTCATTATTCATTACTCATTAATCATTATCACTTATTAATTATTAATCATTAATTATTAGTTAATAATTTAGTTTAAAGTTTATAATTAATAAATAATAATTGATAATTAATAATTAATAATTATTAACTAATAATTATTAATTAATAATTATCAATCAATTATCAATTACTAATGATTAGTTATTAATTATTAGTTATTATTAATTAATTATTAAATATTGATTATTGATTATTAATTATTAATTTTCAAATTGATAAATATCAATCAATAATCAATAAATAATAACTAATAATTATCAACTTATAATTGATAATTTATAATTGATAATTTATAATTGATAATTTATAATTAATCAATAATCAATAATTAATGATCAATATTCAACAAT
>NC_090734.1:98271307-98276307 GCF_036898095.1 Palaemon carinicauda
GAGGCCTTTGTTTTCAAACTCAAACAGTTGGGAGTGGGTGGGTTGTTTCTTAGCATAATTATTGATTTTTTTAAGTAATAGATCTCAAATTGTTGTTGTTGATGGGCACCATAGTGAGTATAGGAATGTGATATCCGGTGTTCCAGAGGGTAGTGTTCTTGCCGCATTACTTTTCATACTATATACACATTACATGTGGTTTGGTCTAGAAAACAAGTTTGTCGCATATGCAATGTAGATCTGGGGTTGGTGAATCCCTTAAAAGAGATTTAGCTAAAATTAGTGCATGGTGCAAATTATGGGGTATGAAGTTGAATCCTAACAAAACGCAAAGTATGATTGTAAGTACTTATAGGACGGTGGCTCCTCGACATCCGGATCTCAATATTGATAATGTGTCTTTAAATTTGTATGACTTTTAAAATTTTAGGAGTGATTCTCAACAGCAAATTTACTTTTGAGAAACACTTTAGGTCTCTGTCTATTTCAATTGCACAAAAAAAAATGGTTTCCTGAGAAAATCTTACAAGATTTTCGGTGATCAATTTATTCTGAAAAAGTGTTTCAATTCCTTCATTCTACCTTGTTTTGAGTATTGTTCTCCTGTCTGGTGTTTAGCTGCTGATTCTCATCTTAATTTGTTGGACAGAACCTTACGGTCTATTAAATTTCATATTCGTGATCTAGATATTAATCTTTGGCAACCTCGTTCAATTAGTTTATTATGCATGTTGCAAAAGATTTCTCATAACTCTGACCATCCTTTACATTCAGATCTCCCTGGACAATTTTATCCTTTTCGTAATACTAGGCACGCAGTTAATTCTATTAGCCAGGACTTCTCCATCATGAGGCTCAATACTACACAGTATTCTAGAAGTTTTATTCCAACTCTTACCAAGTTGTGGAATGATCTTCCTAATTGGGTAGTTGGAACTTCAACCAAAGTTGGAGTAAAGGTTGTTATGTTGACCAGGCTGATATGAGTCTTTTTAAAGTTTATATATGACATATCTGTTTTTGAGGTTGTTAATAGTTTATATAGGACATATCAGTTTTAACGTTATTACTGTTTTTAGAAAGATTTATTGTTAATTTATTCTCATCTTTCATTTATTTCCTTATTTCCTTTCCTCACTGGGCTATTTTTCCCTATTGGAGCTCTTGGACTTATAGCATTTTGCTTTCCCAACTAGGGTTGTAGCTTGAATAATAATAATAATAATAATAATAATAATAATAAGACTAGAGTTATTACGTCCTATGACTAGCCAGAAAGTACCACATTGGATCCCACTCTCTGTTTACGGCTCATTTTCCTTTGTCTACACATACACCGAATAACCTTGCCTATTTTTCACATATTCTCCTCAGTCCTCATACATCAGACAACACCAAGATTACCAAACAAGTCTTCTCCGCTCAAGGGGTGACTAATGCACTGTAATTGTTCAGTGGCCACTTTCCTTTTGGTAAGGGTTGAAAAGACTGTTTAGCTATGGTAAGCAGCTCTTCCAAAAGGACACTCCAAAATCAAACTAATATCCTCTAGTCTTGGGTAGTGCCAAAGTCTCTATTTTAACTGTTCATTAATTCGCTTGTAGTTTATTCTTTTCCTTGTTTCCTTTCCCCACTAGGCTATTTTTCCTTATTAGAACCCTTGGGTTTATAACATCCTTTTCCAGCTAGGATTGTAGCAGAACATCTTGCTTTTTTATGTTTAAACGGCAGCATAGCCTCTTATACTCTCACTCTCTCTCTCTCTCTCTCTCTCTCTCTCTCTCTCTCTCTCTCTCTCTCTCTCTCTCTCTCCAAGTGGAAAGTTCAATTACATTTTCATAAGCTGTTAACCTTATCCTTTGCTCTAAAAACAAAAGCAGGTAAAACACCGCCACTTTTTTCCTCTTCCTCTGTCATAAAGGAAGACCATGGTAATAACGCTCAGTCTTTCTCTCGTCTTATATTTGTAGCCAAGTTCTCTTTTACTTTGATAAGGAAACCAAGCCATTGTATTTTCTCGCTTACTTAATCCACTGGCTGTCAGGTCTCCTTGTGACCTGTTGGTAAATATATTTGACTGTTAGCTCTTGTTGCAAAATTATTCCAATTTTATTCTACAAAGCAATGAGAGAGAGAGAGAGAGAGAGAGAGAGAGAGAGAGAGAGAGAGAGAGAGAGAGAGAGAGAGAGAGAGAGAGAGAGAGAGAGTACAAGAGGCTATGCTGCCGTTTAAACATAAAAAAGCAAGATGTTTTGCTACAATCCTAGCTGGAAAAGGATGTTATAAAAGTGAGAAAAGTGAAGAGCTGAATGAGTTCTGGAATGAATTAACTGGGTGTGTAGAAGGACTGGGTAGAAGGAATTATGTAGTTGTCATGGGTGACTTAAAAGCTAGAGTGGGCGTTGGAGAGGTAGAAGGTGTCTTTGGGAAGTATGGCATACCAGGTAAAAATGAGAGTGGTGAGAGACTGGTAGATATGTGTGTTGAGCAAGAAATGATGATAAGTTTTAGCTTTTACAAAAAGAAAGATAAAAACAAGTATACATGGGTAAGAGTTGTAAATGGAAGAGTAGTAGAAGGGGCTTTAATGGATTATGTGTTGATAACTAGAAGAACGCTTGGAAGATTGAAAGACTTACGCGTGTTTAGGGGTATGGCTAACGTTATGTCTGATAAATTTTGGTGGAAGGAAAATTACTTGTAGCAAAAGAGTGGGGAATAGAGTGGGGGGATGTAAAAGGAATCCAGTGAGGGTTGGGGAGTTAATAAAACCTGAGGTAAAAAGTGAATATCTAGAAAGGTTGAGAATGGCATATGACAAAGTGAAAGTAAGAGAAACTGGTAATTTAGAAGAGTGGAGGATAGTAAAAGAAAATTTTGTTGGGATTGCAAGTGATGTGTGTGGCAAGAAGATTGTTGGAGGCAGCATGGGGAAGGGTAGTGAATGGTGGAAAGAAGGAGTAAAGAAGAAAGTGGAAGAGAAAAAGAGGGCATTTGAAGAATGGATGCATAGTAATAGTGTGGAGAAGTATGAAAGCTATAGAGAAAAGAATATGGAAGTAAAGTGCAGGGTAACTGAGGTAAAGAGGGCGACTGACCTGAGTGGGGTCAGGGATTATGATTATTATTATTATTATTATTATTATAATTATTATTATTATTTTTATTATTACTAGCCAAGCTACAACCCTAGTTGGAAAAGCAAGATGCTATAAGCCCAAAAGCTCCAACAAGGAAAAATAGCCCAGTGAGGAAAGGAAATAAGGAAATAAATAAATATTGAGAACTAATAAACAATAAATCATTCCACAAACAGTAACAACGTCAAAACAGATATGTTATATATAAACTATAAAAACACTCATGTCAGCCTGTTCAACATATAAACATTTGCTGCAACTTTGAACTTTTGAAGTTCTACTGATTCAACTACCCGATTAGGAAGATCATTCCACAATTTGGTCAAAACTTGAATAAAACTTCCAGAATACTGTGTAGTATTGAGCCTCATGATGGAGAAGGCCAGGCTATTACAATTAACTGCCTGCCTGGGTCGTTCATATGAAGAGAATAAGAAGAAGGTTTGGAAAGAAGTGAAGAGAGTAAGGAAGGCTTGTTCAAGAATTGAAGAGACAGTGAAAGATGGAAATGGAAGGTTGTTAAAAGGAGAGGAGGCAAGTAAAAGATGGGCGGAATATTTTGAAAGTTTACTGAATATTGAGGGTAATAGGGAGGCAGATACAATTGCTGTTGCAGGTATGAGGTGCCGGTTATATAAAATGAAAATGAGAGAGAGATTAAAAGAGAGGAAGTGAGGAGAGCACTAGACGAAACGAGAGTAGGAAAGCACCTAGTATGGATTGGTGTGAGAACTGAGATGTTACAGGAAGGGGTGTGACTGTACTTGAATGGTTGGTGAGATTCTTTAAAATGTGTTTTATGTTGTCAATGGTAACAGTAGATTAGGTTTGTGCATATATTGTACTACTATATAAGGGTAAGGGAGATGTGCACGAGTGACGTAATTATTAGGGTATTAGTTTGTTGAGTGTAGTTGGAAAACTGTATGGTAGAGTACTGATTATTATGATTAAGGATAAAACAGAGAATGCAATCTTAAAAGTACAGGGTGGTTTAAGAAGAAATGGGGGATATGTGAATCAGATTTTTAAAGTTTGGCAGATATGCGAGAAATATTTAGCAAAAGGTAAGGAGGTGTATGTTGCATTTATGGATCTGGAGAAAGCGTATGATAGAGTTGATAGGGAAGCGATGTGGAATGTGATGAGTTTATATGGAATTGGTGGAAAGTTTTTACAAAAAGTGAAAAGTTTCTACAAAGGTAGTAAAGCATGTGTTAGGATAGGAAATGAAGTAAGTGATTGGTTTCCAGTGAGTGGTGTGGGGCTGAGAATAGGGATGTGTGATGTCGCCCTGGTTGTTTAACTTGTATGTTGATGGAGTGGTGAGATAGGTGAATACTCGAGTGCTTGACGAGGATTGAAACTGACAGACGAGAATGATCATGAATGGGAGGTAAATCAGTTGCTGTTTGCGGATGATACTGTACTGGTTGCAGACGCAAAAGAGAAGCTTGGCCGATTCGTGACAGAATTTGGAAGGGTATGTAAGAGAAGGAAGTTGAGAGTTAATATGGGCAGGGGTAAGGTTATGAGATGTACAAGAAGGGAAGGTGACGCGGGGTTAAATGTCATGTTGAATGAAGAGTTACTTGAGGAAGTAGATCAGTTTAAGTACTTTTGCTCTGTGCTGCAGCAAATGGTGGAGTGGAAGCAGATGCACGTCAGGGAGTGAATGAAGGATGCAAAATGTTGGGGTCAGTGAAAGGAGTGGTAAATAGAGGGTCAGGCATGAATGTAAAGAGTTCTGTATGAGAAAGTGATTGTACCAACTGTGATGTATGGATCGTAGTTGTGGGGAATAAAGTGACGGAGAGACAGGAATTGAATGTGTTTGAGATGAAGTATCTGAAGATTTTG
>NC_090734.1:98281307-98293807 GCF_036898095.1 Palaemon carinicauda
ATATATATATATATATATATATATATATGTGTGTGTGTGTGTATATAGACTGTATATAATATATATACTTTATACAAATTTATGTATATATATATATTTATATAAATACTGTACAATATATATATATATATATATATATATATATATATATATATATATATATATATATATATATATATATATATATATATATACATACATATATACATACATATATATATATATATATATATATATATATATATATATATATATATATGCGTGTGTATGTGTGTCTGTGTTTGTGTATATATATATATATATATATATATATATATATATATATATATATATATATATATATATATATATATATATATATATATATATATATATATATATATATATTTATAAATAAACAAATGAAGGAAAAATGGTAACCTCTTTCTCTCTCTCTCTCTCTCCCTCTCTCTCTCTCTCTCTCTGTCTTAATTACTATGTAGTATGCATATCAAAAAGATAATAACATTCTAAGTATTAAGTCAGTAATTTTAATAACACATTTTTCTCGTTCTTGCTTGTCTACCATTCCTTTTTCAATGCTTTTTTAAATATATCCACGTGGGAACAGCATTGGCATATACCTTCACTTCTTTCATTTGAATTATATTTTATTTACGATTATATTAGTTGTTCTGATTATTTCTGAAGTGCATAACATAACTGCATAAATTCCTTTCTTTTTACTTTCCCCCCGATTCTTGTATCATTTAAGCTTTTAAATCGCATGTTAATTGCCTCTCAAAGTCAGGGTTATTTTAGGGGGCGGGTGGGTAAGAGGGGGGGGGGGGTGCATCTGAAACTCCAATGGCGGTTGAGTTGGATATTTGAGTGAAATTTAGATTTGTAAATCTGTGCTCTGTTGTTTCGATTTATAAAAATATTTCTTAATCATCATCAAATAGCATTATATTTATTATATCCTTATACATTTTCTACAAGTAATTTTGATTTCAAAATCAAATATTTCAGAACCTCGAGTACAATTAATTAACATGTTCTGATTCATGATGTTAAACACCTGACCCCTTAGAAATTTGTTGAATTCCAGGAAAGAGAAATAAGTTACCGAAAAACAGCTGAAGTTAAGAGAACCGCTTGTACTACAATAATAGCTATATTTACTGCAAGAAACAAGTCATATGGAACAACCCTTCAGAAGTTTCAATCCCACTGTTGATATCTCAACTTATCCCCACGATTTTGAGGCTTTATATACCGGCAGGAAAATTTTTTTGAAAGCTACAACGACAAGAACTTTCATTGACAGCTGCATAGAGAATACTGAGCCTTTCTTTGCCAATTGCGTCGTTATATAGCGAGTCGCGACTGCCACCAGCGTCAGGGAGTCGGTGGCACTAGCATGGAAATCCCAGTTCATTGTTCTCTACTGAAGTGGCTTTTGTTTCCAATTATTCACACTAACTTTCCGTCCTTATTATTGTCTATTCTAAATATCCTCCCAATATAGCTTTTAACTTTATACTATAATAATTATTATGATCTAAAATATTCCTGCAACTACAACAGGCATTTGGTACTGCATGGCGTACATTCCCAACAACACATGACAAGATAGGCAATTGAATCACGCACATTCTGTGTCACTAGTTTCGTGCTAACTGACTACGATATAGCACATTTTAGTTAGATTGACCTTTTGCCGGATATAATCCAATTGTCTTTGGATCATGGACAATCATTCCACCAAATTTCATGAGATTCAGTCGAATACTTCTTCTTCTTCTTCTTCTTCTTCTTCTTCTTCTTCTTCTTCTTCTTCTTCTTCTTCTTCTTCTTCTTCTTCTTCTTCTTATTATTATTATTATTATTATTATTAGCTAAGCAATAACACTAATTGGAAAAGCCAATGGTAAGAGCCCAGGGGCTCCAACAGGGAATATAGCCCAGTGAGGAAACGAAACAAGGAAAAATAAAATATTTTAAGAACAATAACATTAAGATAAATATTTCCTATATAAACTGTAAAAACTTCAACAAAAATAAGAAGAGAAACAACACAGAACAGCGTGCCTGAATGTACCATCAAGCAAGAGAACTCTAACCAAGACAGTGGAAGACCATGGTACAGAGACTATGGCACTACCCAAGTCTAGAGAACAATGGTTTGATTTTGGAGTGTCCTTCACCTAGAAGAGCTGCTTAGCATTGCTAAAGTCTCTTCTACCTTTACTAAGACGAAGTGGCCAATGTACAATTACAGTGCAGTAGTTAACCCCTTGAGTGAAGAAGAATTGTTAGGCAATCTCCGTGTTGTCAGGTGTATGAGGACAGAGGAGAATATGTAAAGATTAGGCAAGACTAGTCGGTTTAAGTGTAGGCAAAGGGAATAAAAAAAAATGAATACAGGCCTATCAAAATATAACCTTCTGGCAAAGGTAATAAAAAAAAAATGCCTAAATAGGCATTTACGAACATACTTTTAATTTGTTCGCTGCCTGATTTTACTTGACCTTGCATATCTTCGAGGACAACGAAATGGTTTCCATCACAATATAAACCGTAATACAGTATACTCTTGTGTGCAAGTAATCGTTCCTTAAGTAATCTCATAACATATTATGTAAATATGGTGTAAGATTTTTTATAGAATTATGTTGTGTCATCTAGTATATCTATATGTTATGACATTTTATTTGATAGCAAGATGAGACTTATCAGTCTATCACATAAATGAAAAAAATGGGATTTCATAATAAAATGTACAAGAGACAAGTATTCCATTAAATGACACGAAAAATTAGGAAACAAAATAAAATACTAATGGCTAGACAGGAAGCTAGGATTAGTGTAAGAATTACATTCAGAAGCATAAGATATCGAGATATTTGACCTTTGTATAACCCAAAATTACATTGATAAATCGCAGGTATAAGGAACTTGATTATAAACAATGGTATCTATAAAAAATAAATAATAAAATTGCGAAATAAACTTCATTCTTGAAAGCAGGTGATTTCATTGATCAATTTTTTTTATTATGATGCAATATTCAGATATTATTTTTATTAACTATCAATTGAATTGCATGAGTTCCCATTTTCAATGCTTGATATTTTTGATAATTAGCTTGAACATCCATATCAAATCTAACAAAGGTTTTCTTACACGGAATATAAAAAACGAAAAAAGAGTGTGACATTTTAAACGGTATAAGCTGCGTGTAAGTGGATATTATTGACGAGCTCTTCTTTGATGTAAAATGGTAAATCCTCGTATCTAAAACTGTTTTAATTAACAAGAAACCCTAATATTTACAGAGCAGGACTAGGAGAGAAAAAAATTACATATTTGTCCGTTTTAGGTTTAATTGGGATAGATTTTAAGAAACTAAAATATATGAGACTTCATCTATAATGAAGCTGATGATAACGATAACTATCTAATGCCTAATAAAGCCGTTTAGAGCATATAAAAGTATTCACTGTTTTAACATGAAAATTTAACGATTGTGGGAAATAATTACCTGATCAGTATCAAGATACTGATCAGGTAACACTCCCGTCCCGCGCCAACAGATCAGAAAACTGCAGGAAAACAGGGGTTTGTTCTATATTGGCTCTGTTAGGACCAAATACACCTCAGTGTTCAGGCGCTACACCTAACACGGGATAGTACACCTCAACTGAGACTGCTGAACAATAATTTGAGTAAAGACAATAATGCGAGAGTCAGTGGAGAAGCAGTACTGTATGAGTAAAGGGGTTCTAAAGCTCACCTGTGGACCTCAGTTTTGGACACGATAAGAGGCATTGTTCACTTAAAGAAGCACAGAAAGAAAGTAAACGACGTTTACTATCGTGTGTTAACAACAAAACCACTTTAAATTTAAAGTTCCATTAGTTTCTTTGGGATAAAATAGTTTAAGCCATGTGAATTCCGGTATTTCGATTTCCTCTGAGACATAAATCTAAGTTGGTCTATAACTAACCAATACCATTTTCAAAGCAGATAAAATTGAGGAAAAAGACTTCAGTTAAAATGAAATATCTCTTTAACCTATCCCAATCATTTATTTACAAAATTTACACAATCTTTCTAATGCTAACTCAAAATATGGAAGGCAAAATGAAGAAAAAAATGAAGTCCGTAACCAAAGGTTTATGAAAAAATTTAAGTAAAATTTAACGGGAATAACTTAAAAAGACAAATGGAATACATAGTTGTTCGAAAAGTGAGTCAAAACAGTAAATGAAATTGAACGAAAATAACCTTTTCAGTTACAAATGACCATTGAGGAAGTTACAGTAAAACTGAAATATGACATGAATAACCTTTTTGCAACATATATGACCATTAAGGTTACATAGAAAGGAAATATAAAACAAATAACCTTCTAACAACAAATAACCATTAAGGTTACAGAAAACTTCCGCACGCAATGACGAATGTTCATATCCAGATAAATAAATGAACACACCTTAATAAAACTCACCTGGACATTCATTACCTAAGGGGGTAAATGCAGCCATATACACAGCTTAGTCGACTCAAGTGTATTGCTTGAGCTTTCTGAAGTTCTAGAAAGACACGATTTCCAGTCGCTAGGTCATCGTTTGGCCTCTGTCCCATAGACTAATGATCTTATTTCTCGGTGAGGGCGTCAAATACAAAACACTTCGATGACCATTCTACGGGTTTAACGGGTTCTTCAATCCGAAGATTGCATGAAGATGTTTTTGATGGTCACCAAGGACGAGGAACCAGAACTGAAGACACTCAATTCACCTCATTGCACTGATTGATTGATTGATTTTAAGTTCTCTGGCATCCTGACATCGAATTGCACTGAAACAATAATAAATCAAAAGGGGAACCCTGCTTGCACGCAGAACTTGATGGGAAAAGTGGGAGAGGCAGCCTTCTCTCCTAAACGGGGCTGTAGGTCAAGTGACTTTTTTAAGATCAGGATTAATCCTGTTTAAAATGGGCCACACCATCACCTGACGAGTGCAGTGCCGACAGGTGAAGGCAGACATAGGACGTCTAGAAATTGAGGTACCAAGTCAGATCCGAAAATCGGGATTAATCTCTCTGCAGAAACAGAGGTATTGAAGGGTGTCTTTAAAGATTACAAGGAGTAATTTTTCTACTCCTGGGAAATACACCTGCAAATAAAACCTATCTGTCTGCCATATACAATAACTGTATGAAAATAAAAAATTGGAATAGGCTGTGAGAGATAGATTCGAAAATAAGCAGAGATATAAATAAGATAGACATGAGATCTAATTTACATTCAAGATTAGTGAATAATTAATCCTAGAATGCGATGCTCAAGGAAACAGGAACCGTGACAATCTTACCTGCGAGCATCGAAAGGTAAATGAGCAATGAAGGGTGAATTTGAAAAAAAGAAAGGAGATGAATAGCTAAATTAATCAGGAAAAGGTTGAATCAGAATAGAAAAGATAGATAAAGAGTGAAGATAAATCTTTCCAACGATGATGATAGGAGTAGTGATATAAAGAACCCAGGTCTGAAATTTTCCATTCCTCCTTTTTTCCCATATTCGTATAAAAATAGAATTCTTTAAAGCTAGCGATGGTCGTTCAACATCTAAGGGATCATTTGCAATATTCATGACAGTTCACCTTCTGACTCGAGGTAATTCGTTTCCTGTTCGAGATTCAAGTTCAACAAACAGAGGATCGACTAGACTTTGCTATCCTTCGCCTCTGGAGCGTGAGTCCATTGAGAGTTCTTAATGGAAATATACATTTCGATAGATATATAAATACCGTAGGTACATCTAAGTACATTCAGAGAGAGAGAGAGAGAGAGAGAGAGAGAGAGAGAGAGAGAGAGAGAGAGAGAGAGAGAGAGAGAGAGAGAGAGAGAGAGAGAGAGAGAGAGAGTAGTTTGGCGTTTTCTCAACAATACAGAATTAACCTAAATAATAATCTTTAAAATACAAATTCATAAAAATAACATACATACATATATCTATAAATACTAAATACATATGTACATTAACAAATTAAACATTCGATATCAGTCTGATATATATCAGGGAGATGAAGATGGATTAGGTTTAAAGCCATAGACTAAATGTCTTACTGGAATTTGTAAGAACTGGCAGGGGTCCCTTGTCTTAGTTAGATGAGCACTGCGCATCACAAGGAACGGGCTATTCTATGGTGAATCCTCTATGGATTTAGTTAGTTAATGGATAGAGAAGATCACAGAAGGGCCAAAATTTCTGTGCATAACAGGGTGCTAAGAATCCCCCTGCTTATGAATATTAAAGTAAAATTTTAAATTGGTAATTGGAATGTTAGAACCATGGATCAGATTTTGAAGTTAGACCAAGTGGAAAAGGAGATTATAAAATATAATTTGGATATCTTGGGCCTAAGTGAAACACATTCTAAGGGAATTGGCAAAGAAATCGTAGACCAAGGCAAGAGAGGGGGTAGAAATGATGATGTCACCAAGAGGACAAAAGGTATTAATGGAATGATGAGCTGTAAATAGTAGATTGCTCAGTGAAAATTTTAAATCAAAACATAGCAATATGAGTACTATGGTTTCCTATGCACCGACAAATAATTCCCCTGAAACAAGGAAAGGTGAATACTATGAAGAACTGCAGTGTAATAGATGAGATCCCAGAGATAAATATGAAAATTGTGATTGATGACTTCAATACTCAAGTTGGAAGAAATTATCAAGATATAAAAAAATGTGATGGGTGTTGATAACTTGAAGTTGCAAATGAAAATGGGGCATATTTTATCATTTTTTGTTCAACAAACTATCTTGTTATTGGGGTACTCTGTTCCAGCACAAGGACATCCACAAATACACGTGGATTACACCATGTGGTTTTCACAAAAATCAAATAGATCACATAGCCATTAATAAAATGATATGGAGGATTCTGAGAAATGTAAGAAGCTATAGAGGTGCAGATATTGGTAGCAATAACCAGCTGCCCATTGACACACTGAAATTAAAACTGAAAGCATCCAACAAAATGTAGATAGAAAACTTAGGTTGGATACAACTAAGCTTCTAGAATATGAGCAAAGAGAAACCTTTACAATTGAATGTAGGAATTGATTCGGAGTCTCAGAGACTTCAAGTAACAAAGTTCAGACTATTAATGAAAAAGGATGTAATATTAAGATCATATATCAGTCAGTCGGTAGTGAAGTTTTGGGACATGCAGCTAAAAGGAGAAAGCCATGAATATCAAATGATACTTGTGATACTATAAAAAGAGTCAAAGACAGATATTGACTGATGAAATTTTTCAAAGTTGTGCAGGTGGTAATTGAGAGTTAGCGTAATAGCAACTAACTTGATTTCAGCAGATAGTGAGGTTTTATAACAACAGTTTCAGTGAAAGAATGTAACAACAATTCAAACAGACTGATACAAGCATATACAGGTAAAAATAAGTTATCAGTGCGGGGGGAGAGCAATAATGACACTAAATAAAAAACAGAAATACCATTTAAGTGTACGAGCGTGTGATACGCGTGCAATGCATGGCTCCCCCCCCCCCCCCTTAAAAAGACAAACATGTTAAGTAGGGTACCCTTGAGGGGCGTAATGAAGTCTGCTGACATCTGCCTGGTAGGTGCCAACGGCCCTGCGATACCCACCCATGGTCATGAAACCTTCACATTATCGTTTGGAAGCGCCAAATATATTTGGAAGTTTCTCTTAGCTGACGTCCCATTGCCAATCCTTCGTGCAAATTTCCTATCACATTTCCATCTCCTAGTCGATGTAGCTCACAGACGGTTAATCTACACTGATTCTTACTCCTCAACATCTCTTCAACTCGGCCCCTCCGACCTTGCTCTCAACATCAGTGCACCCACGAATAATTACGCACACTTCCTCATATAATACCCGGACGTTTTCTGTCCAGAACTTTGTCAAATGTCCACGGTTCCCGCGAAACACAATATTTTTCATCATATGAAGACGACGGTGTTCCCAGTGTTCGCCAGACTCAAACGTCTGGAACCAGATCGTTTGGCAGCCGCTAAAAAAACGTTCGCTGAAATGGAAGAAATGGGCCTTTGCCAATAGGCATCTAGCCCATATTCGTCACCCTTGCACATCATCCTAAAGACGGATGCCTCCCTGTGTCCATGTGGGTATTATAGGCACCTGAACATACAGAACTGTCGGTATGTGTTGCTTAGATGGGGGCTTGTAAGTCTGCCAGCATGGAGTAAATTTACCCACAATGTGACCTAGGCGCTGGAGATTGTTGAAGAAGGTTGCAGATGGAAAAAACTCAACAGGGACGAGCAGCAGGTCACCATACACCATTTCAGCTGCCGAGACATCCCGACCGTCTTCAGGAGTAGTTCTTAGTCCCAGGAGGACCCACGGAAGCTGGATAAACCAGTTGGAGTCCTGGTTGCTTTGAGGGAATGGTGAAAACGTTCATTCAAACCGTTGGGTGCAGGGTTGTATGCTGTTGTCTGATGAAGGGAAATACCCAGGAAATTCACTAATGATGTCCACAATTGAGATGTGAAAGTGGTACCCCTGTCGGAAGTAATATGCTCAGGGATACCAAATCTCCCAATTCCATCCTGAGAGTAAGGCAGATGCACACGAGGTGGATGACGTACTTTCCATGGGGAGGGCTTCAGGCCAACAATTGAAGCGTTTGATGGCGGTAAACAGGTAATGAGGCCCTTGTAATGTGGGCAGGGGACCTACAACATTAACGTGAATGTGGGCAAAATGCCGCTGAGGTTGAGGAAAGGTGCTCACCTGTATGTCGATGTACTTTTGAGATTAAGTATGAAGTACAGGCATGGATGTAATCATTAGCACCTTTAGTAATACCATGCCAAATGAATTTTGTCTTCAGCAGCTGTACAGTAAAACGGTGCAAGTGATGTGAAAGGCCATGAATGAAATAAAAAACCAGTTGGCAAATGGAAGAAGGTATCCACAGTCTAAGTCTTCCAATACTGACATCACAGAGGAGGGTGGCGCTGGAGGTGTTGAGAGCGACGTCCATCCACTGGAGGGATGTGCAGGATGTCCTACATGCTTGTTACTATGGATCTTTGCATTGGGCTTCTGCCAAGGCGTTGTAATCCAATCCTAATTGAATGGCAGCCAATGTGTTTCTTGACAGGGCATTGCCAACAGCATTCATTTTCCCATGGACGTGCTAAAGGGTACAATTGTATTCAGCCATGGCAGAGAGAAATCGGCGTTGATGGGCTGACCAGGCATCGGACTGTAAAGTGAAGGCGTGCACCAGAGGCATGTGGTCCGTGCTAATGACGAAGGGCATAAGTGAGGGATAGTATATGTGGGTTGAGGGCAGATTTGTCGAAGCTCTAGCATGTCACTAGGTGGGTGTCTATGTCCTACCAGATTCACGTCAGCTTCGGTCAATGTTGAATAGGTGTCCACTTCGTCAGGAGTGGAGGCATTGACATAGGTCTGGAAGATGAAGTGGCTATCCATAAACGCAAAATATCGACATCAGGGTTAGCAGCACGTACAGGTTCGGGAAGGTGCCATACCTAAAGAGCCCTAAGTAAATTCAATTCATGAGGAGAGCCGTCTGAGGCAGGTTGTAGGTGAGCGATACTGGTCATTTCTGTGAGGGCCAGCAAAGCCTTTTGGTCCCCCAACAGCTGTTGAGAGAGCTCTAAAATTTTTGCTATGCAGGCGGCTGGCAATGGCGAGTACTGCTCCATGAGTGAGGGTGTTGTAAGTTATTGGCAAGTCTCCTTGCTTGGACAGCCAATTCGGGATTTCTGGGGATCACCACGAGAACGTAGTCTGCTTTGGTACATGACCGAATTACGCCCTTGAGATAAAACTGGACTTCAACACGCTAGAGCAAGACGATCCCTCCTCCACTAGCAAAGGACGGTAGTTTCAGGGACATGGCGTTGATAGTAGTGTCAGTGTCTGATGACGACATCATCAAACAATAAGAGACTGCAGTGCTGGGGGAAAGAGGGAGGGAGCTGAACACTCTGACCGTCTCCAATGTGCGGGTGGTAACTGAGAGAAGGCTTAATTGCAACTAACTTTATTTCAGCAGACAGGGAGCTTCCATAACAATAGTTTCAGTGAAAGAAGGTCACAAAAATTCAAACAGATAGACATATAAGCATGTACAGCAAAAACAACTTTTCAGTGCGAGGGGAGAGCAATAACGACAATATACAAATAAACTGAAATACCATTACAGTGTACAAGCTTGAGATATGCGTGCGGCATAAAGTAATCAAAATTACAAGGTTAAACATGCTAAGTATTCAAGTATTGATAGTGAGGTCAAAAGAAATACAAGGAATGACTGAATAGCATTTTAGACAGGAATGCAGATAAGACTGGCTATGGCGTAAGATTTGCTCACAAAATTGTTAATGAAATTGGTAGTGGGGGAAAGAAGAAGAAGCATATACCCGTCAAAAAAGAAAAAGAAAACAAAAAGAGATGGATCTGTTACAATAACAGAGGATGAAGAAATGTAACATTGGATGGAACACTTTAGCGAGGTCATGAATAGGAGATATGAAGGGAATAACTTGGTTGATATATCTGAAGCTAAGGAACACCTTGATGTGCCTGTAAATGAAGTCAGTGTGTTTGAAGTTGAAGCTATCATTAAAAAACTCAAGAGATGGAAAGCTCTGGACATGATGGAAAAACTGCTGAGATGATATTGGCCGAAAATGGAGTGACTCCTAGAATACTTACAAGATTATTTTGTGGAATGTGGTGTGAAGAGGGAAAACGTGATGAATCGGAGCTAGGGGTGCTGGTGAAAATGTCCAAAAAAGGATATCAGACTGATTACAATAATCAAAGAATCATCACAGTCACGGCAATTGTCATGAAAATATATAGTAAGCTCATTCTAAAGAGACTAAAGAAAATGATTGATGAAAAGCTTAGAGATGAACAAGCAGGATTTAGAAAAGGTATAAGTTGCACTGACCAAATTTTTATTTTAAAACATGTGATATAGTAATGTATAGAATATGGAGATCCACTTTTGATGGTGTTTTTTGGACTATAAAAAAGGCCTTAGATAGGGGAAACCAGCCAATTTGGTGGAGAGTCTATCATCATTATGGAACATCTCTTGGATATGTAAATTTAATTAGGTATATTCAGGAGCATAGTGAGTGTAGAATAAATGTTAGTGAAGTCCTATCAAATGAATTTATAGTGAAGAGTGGAGTACAGCAATGGAAAGCTTTGTCAACTATTTTTTTTTATCCTCCTCATGGATTTCATAATACATAGAACAGTTGAGGATGGTGGAGAAGGATTGGACTGGATTGGTAAAGTGGAAATTACCTGACCTAGAGTATGATGTTAACACTGTCCTTATTAGCAGAACACCATAAGACTTACGAAAGCTTGCTTATCAGAGTACATGATATATCACATAAGGTTGGGCTCAAGATGAATAGAAAAAAGACAGAGAAGATGAGAACGGAATATGCAATAGAAGATGAAATATCATTGAAAGGAGGAAGTATTGATGAGGTGGAATCATTTCAACATTTAGGAACTATGACCTCTTAATACAGAACTTTTAGAATTTAACTCTAATGAAATATTGAAAAATTCAAATTACACAATAGCTAGGTTAAGTAAAATTTGGAAATAAAATTGCCTGAAATTAGGTATAAAAATCAGGCCTATGAGCAGAAAAAATGACTTCGAACAAACGACCGTGTTATAACAAATATTTATTTGCAATACTTTAACTAACATCTGTAGATTTTAAATAATTTTGAGAAATTTATAATATATAGTTGGTTGTCAGTTGATGCTAGTTCACTTGAAGTAGCGATTGCTTCTGGTCAGCAAACCTAGAAGCATTGACAGATGTAGGCTACTCCTGTCCCAAGCTTTCCACTCCACCTTGAGCCAGCCCTAAAGGATAGATAAATCTTTAACCACCCAATTCAAATTGGAAACCAGAATTTATATAGAATTCTTTAAATGAAATAAAAATATATTTCTTGACTACACTAAAATTTTGTTAATATATAAAGGCAAATTAACTAATTAAATTAACTTCCAAAATTAATCTCAATTTAATATTAATTTCTAAACTTGCAAATCGAAAGTCAACAATTTCAATCATATTTTGACCTAATTAACAAATTAAATATATGTGATGAAGGCATCACTTAGAATATATGTTAAAAGGCCGAATTTCAATAAACAAGCAATTTATGGTCGACAATTGATAATCTTAATTAGAGTAGCCTATAAACAAATCTAGTTTCACGAGCGATTTTCAATTACTGTGTTCAAGGCTTTATTTATTTTTTGACTTGAGGATGATAAAAGTCACCAAGAAATGGCACTACTATTGTGCCAATCAATACAATGACCCACCTTATAATGACTTCATAGGATGAAATAGAAAATGGATACGATAATTCCATGGCCGTCGCTGAGGTCGC
>NC_090734.1:98298807-98300386 GCF_036898095.1 Palaemon carinicauda
AAACACTATTAAAAGATAAAAGTTGATGCTTTTATCGTAAAAGTAACTAATTTGCCTTTCCATTGATGCATAACTTTTATATTTCGGAATATTTTCAGATGAGTGAATGTTAAAGAAAAACCCTAATAAATGAGTCTGATAGTCTCAAAGTTGACCAAACTGCCACAACTCAATTATCTGGTTATTATAAATACCTGTATCTTATTGTGATTCAGACAGTGATTCATCTGAATGAACTAGCTTAATACCACCTTAAATCCATCTTACATAACTTTGATAAGTAGGATAATGTCGAGTCTGGAGTTATAATATACTTGAACGCTTCTCCTGGGATCAAAACTTGCTTGTTGTCAATGAGACGTTTTAAAGTTAATACTTGAGGATTTGGTACCGCTTAATAATAATAATAATAATAATAATAATAATAATAATAATAATAATAATAATAAATCATTATTATTATTATTATTATTATTATTATTATTATTATTATTATTATTACTTGCTAAGCTACAATCCTAGTTGGAAAAGCAGGATGCTATAAACCCAAGTGCTCCAACAAGGAAAATAGCCCAGTGAGGCAAAGAAATGAGGTAACAGATAGAATAATGTTCCTGAGTGTGCCCTCAAGCAAGAGAACTCCAACCAAAGAAAGTGGAAGACCATGGTAGAGAGGCTATAGCACTAACCATGACTAGAGAACAACGGTTTAGCTGCTTACCATTGCTAAAGAATCTCTTCTAACCTTACCAAGTAGAAAGTAGCCACTGAACCCTTTGAGTGAAGAAGAATTATTCAGTTGTCCTAATGTTGTCAGGAGTATGAGGAAAGAAAAGAATGTGTGAAGAATAGGTAGTAACTCAACGGAATGCTGGTGCTTGGCCAACCTACTACTTACAGTATATAATAGGCGGATGGCTCTAGTATATTATGGTATAAGTGGCTTGAAATTTTGACGAACTTTCTGTTCATACCTATTAAAGGAGGAGACCTTAGGGATAATAATCAGTGATCCTTAATTTAGAATTTTGTTATCAGTATTGCTGATCATATGTTGGCTAGGAATGAATAGTCTGAAAACCTTTTTTCAATTTATTGCATAATGTAACAAAATTCAATTTTTTTTTTTTTAAATGTTGAAAGTTTTCATAGTCTTCAGTTTCAGAGCGCTCTTGTTACTGCTGTTCATGTTTAACGATATTAGCTAAGTGATCACTCTTTCACTTTCTGAGGGAATTTTATTCAGGTTAACAAGACTCGCCATACAGCAGCATATGAATGATTATGAACTAAAGAGAGAGAGAGAGAGAGAGAGAGAGAGAGAGAGAGAGAGAGAGAGAGAGAGAGAGAGAGAGAGAGAGAGAGAGAGAATAGGTAAGTAAGAATATCTGGGGTTCACAGCTTGTGATTTTCAAGTAATTTTGATAGTTATGCTTTCTTTGACAAATTTCAGTCGATGAAAGGAAAATTGTGTTCTGTCATGAAATAGACTTAGGTTCTCCAAATAAAAAGAAAATCCCTTCATTCACAACTTATTTAAACACAACAGAGACCATTTCATCAATACAATTTAATGTAA
>NC_090734.1:98300886-98320648 GCF_036898095.1 Palaemon carinicauda
AACAAAATATACGTAGCAGAGCATTTGTGCAAGGTGGTGATCGCCACACAGATCAACGGGCCGTGGAAAAAAAGGGCGAGAACTTCTCCACAAGAGAGCCGAAAACAATCTCCCCTCCATCCAGACGAAAAATATGTAAATCGCCTCTTAAACAGTCCAACGTGGCAGGAGACAGAAGACGAAACTACCAAAACACTCATACATGAAAGTAAAGAGAACATTTCATGGGCGGAGTACCAATTAGCAAATAACATTCGGTGGGGGAGCGTAACAATACAAAATTCGAACCAAAAATTCGAGGCTCAAATGAACTGATAAAATATTGACAGCAATTAATAAACAATGTTTACTTTAATGGAGCCACAAGATAAACCTTAATTAGCTGATATTTCAATATCAACTTCAGATCCGGGTTTGAAATGATCATTCAGTTTTTATATTGATTCGACGTATCTTTCTCAGGTCTGCGGTATAAGAAGATATTCAAAGCCTGGAGATTAACGGTTATAAGGAAAATATTCTTTCCACGTTTATCTTAAAATAGCAGTTCACTTAGTCTGAAAGAATATTTTGTTCAAGCACTGACAAGACAGGGTTATTTTCCATAAGCGAGAAATGCTTATGCTTTTCCAAATTTCATATTGGGAGAGAGAGAGAGGAGAGAGAGAGAGACGAGAGAGAGAGAGAGAGAGAGAGAGAGAGAGAGATTAATGATTGATTTAAAGTTTTCCGGCATCCTCACAGCTAAGGTCATTGTCACCGAGGAGAGAGGAGAGAGAGTGAGAGAGAGAGAGAGAGAGAGAGAGAGAGGAGAGAGAGAGTGAGAGAGAGAGATGAGAGAGAGAGAGATTAATTGATTGATTTAAGTTTTCCGGCATCCTCACATCTAAGGTCATTGTCACCGAGGAGAGAGAGAGAGAGAGAGAGAGAGAGAGAGAGAGAGAGAGAGAGAGAGAGGAGAGAGAGAGAATTAAAGTTTTCCGGCATTTTGACATCTAAGGTCATTGTCACCGGGAGAGAGAGAGAGAGAGAGAGAGAGAGAGAGAGAGAGGAGAGAGGAGATCTTATATCAGGCACATAACATACATTTACGTTTCATAAGATCAAATACAATGATTTTATATTAAAGAAATGCCTTCAGTTCCATACCATACAAAAAGTAGATTTATTAAGTAATGACTTATTCTTTAAGAAGAGAACTTTAACAATACCAATTTATAAAACAAAAAAATTATCAAAGCAAAGTTATCGATCCAATGAATTCATAATTGTATTAATCATTAAAGGAGATTATTCAATTTACCAAACAAATAACTTCAAAAGAGAAACAGATCGTAACTGACCACGCGAAAAGAGATGATGAAACCTCGATATTATCTGTCAAGAGGAATTTTGGGTATATGACCTCATCAAATCTCCCATAATTTCCATGATTATGCGGATGAAAACGTGGAAACGAGAGGATTACGCTTATGTGAATAGGTAAATATGGTCGTAAACCTAGCTCTGATTTATAGATTTTCGTCCTTGTTTCTTCTCGCGTCCAGATAGTCGTCTCAATGTAATGGAAGTTTCCAAAAAATTTCGTTGTATTACTTTTGTAGTTTTTTTTTTCGTGAACAGGACAGTAATGGGTTATTGATTCAGTGATTTTCTTAATAAAAAAAAATAAAGAAAAAAAAAACTAATACTTTTACAATCTACGAGAACATGTCATGAACTAGCGCTGGTTTTTGAAAACTGATGTATTTTAATTGTTCCTTTGACCTCGAAAAACAGAAATAGTTATTAAACTGAACGAGCTTATCGACTCTGCCGGAAGATGTTTTACTCTTAATAAAAGCGAAATATGTGAACCCCCTGGGTAAGCTACAAGAGCGTGTAAGACTTTATTTGAAAACATCGGACCACAGTAACACTGAAAGAATTTATTGGAACATAGAAGACTCCACTAAACAGTTATCGACTGATACGTTTAAGAGCAAAAATGTGTGAAGGGACACACACACACACACACACACACACACACACACACACACACACACACAACACACACACACCACATATATATATATATATATATATATATATATATATATATATATATATATATATATATTATATATATATATATATATATATATATATATATATATATATATATATATATATATACATACATATATATATATATATATATATATATATATATATATATATATATATATATTATATATATATATATATATATATATATATAATATTTATATATATATTATATATATATATACACTACTGTATGCAAATATATAAATATACATACTGAGTATACAAATACACCCAGCAACAAAACCAGTGTCACCTGGCTAGACCTGACTTGGAGAGATCACGCCCCTTCTTGCCCCCTGAAAAGGTGGCCGACGTTAAACAACCGAGACATCGTTAGTTCGAATGTTAGGAGGAGGGGAAATTACGATATCACTCAAAGAAATGCGATGAAGAGAAAGAACCTTTTTTATTCTTCTAAGAAATATAACTAATATTATTTAGTAACTAATTCATCAAGAGATTTTATCATAACTATTTGAATTTTCCTATCCTATTCTTATATAAAATCTTCTTAAATAATATTGGGAACTGACTATTCGTAATAATATTCATAACACAGAAATATCGTTCGTTTACATTTTCCTAAGTAGTTCCTCCTCTCTCTCTCTCCCTCTCTCTCTCTCTCCTACTCCTCTCTCTCTCTCTCTCTCTCTCTCTCTCCCACACATATATACACACTGTACGTATTATATGTAGGTGCTCATAATGTATCGTTTCAAAGAGCACCTATTGGGTCACCAATCATTAATCTATGCCCTTTGTTCAAAATTTTGAAGGTAATGAGGTTTATAGGTTTATTGTCGACTTCAGTGTTTTCCTTTGATTTTGATCATGGGCCACGTAGCTCGGTGTGAATGGGGTCAAGTTTTGTCACGGGCTACTTGGCTCCAGCCCTCTTAGAGAAAATAGTATTTTTTTGCTATACCAATTATATAGTCTAAGGTTCGAGATTTAGAATTCATCATCAGTTAACATAATTTATATTGTTTCAGAAGTGTTTGGTGAAAATAAAATGTGAAATAACATGCAATGAAAAGTGTTCATTGGTGCATTATCATAGTGATTTTTTGGTATATAGGATGTAGGGTATTAAAGATTATACTATTAACACATTGTTTACTCAAATTATCTGATTCGGCGTCAGGATGAGAGAAAACTCCCAATCAATCAATCAATCAATTAAATTATCTGGGCAAATCGCTCACTTCCAAGCGAACCCCCTTTCCCTGGTGACGATTGTTCAGTACTCAAAGGTCCAAGTCTAGCTGGCTTCACGCTCCCAAGACAAAAGGAAATATTTCCTTAGCATTGAATCATTGTATTTTTACGATTGTATCTGTCGTTTCATAACCTGATACCCAACACCTCCCCCGGTAAGATCTTCAAGAAACCCATTACTCTCCATACCTGTTCAATCAGTCTTTTGCATATTTACTTCGTTGTTTATAGTTTTGAAAAAAAAAAAAAGAAATAATAATAATTCTACCAGAAGGATTTAGTTATAACTGTGAGACCTTTAGGCCTCGAGCATGTAGGGATGGGGAAAGACGGATATAACCAAGTGGGGTTCAAGGTGATGGTGGATAGGTGGCAATTGGGTGATCTTAATGTATGGCTTGACGAGGTTTGCTTAATAACATTTAAGAAGTGATGATGATGGTGATGGTAATACCCTTATTGATATCATTTAATATTAATGATTCCAACTCGAAATGAAAACGGGCATATATTGTTCTAACAACTTTTTCAGGTGGCCACTGAACATCTCTGGAACATGGGATCTTCACCAAAAGAAATACACATCCAACACCAGCTTGCGAAATAGTTAGCGGTTTTGTGTGATCCATGGCCACATCCAGATAACATAAAATACTGGATACAGGTAATATATGTATATGTATATGTATATATGTATATGTATATGTATATGTATATATATATATATATATATATATATATATATATATATATATATATATATATATATATATATATATATATATATATATATATATATATATAATATAATATATGTAGATATATATATATATAATATATATATATATATATATATATATATATATATATATATATATATATATTATGTGTATATAAAATATATATATATATATATATATATATATATATATATATATATATATATATATATATATATATATATATATATATATATATACATATACATATATATATATGTATATATATATATATATATATATATATATATATATATATATATATATATATATATATATATATATATATATGCATATATATATATATATATATATAGAGAGAGAGAGAGAGAGAGAGAGAGAGAGAGAGAGAGAGAGAGAGACGAGAGAGAGAGAGAGAGAGAGAGAGAGAGAGAGAGAGTTACAAGGATTTTGGATGTCTCAAAGAATTTTTAGTCCATCCGCCGATACTCCATTTGCTCTTTGGTAGAGTGATTTAGTTTATGCATTTAGATAGAGAGTTCTTATGATCTTGTCAAACTCATTTTCGAACTCGAGAGAGAGAGAGAGAGAGAGAGAGAGAGAGGAGAGAGAGAGAGAGAGAGAGAGAGAGAGAGAGAGAGAGAGAGAGCAGCTGATAGGATAATGCAAACAAAGGATATATAATTCTGAAGTATATTAATTGGAATAGTCAAGGATGTTCCATAAAGAAATGTAATAAGAATTTCAAATATATCGATGTTATTATATTTTTCGAAAACTATTCTGGAAAATTATAGCATTTCTTAAAAGAATAAGAGATAAGACCTCTCTATCTCTTTCATACATACATACATACATATATACATACATACATACATGCATAAATATCATTAATCCTCCCAATTCTTTGACTGATATCAGTAATTTCTATCCTCCTCACATTCGAACCATTGTAACGATGGCTTTGTTGTTTAAACGCCAAACCATCTTTCAGGGCAAGAAGGGCATGATGTATCTAACTCGGGGTCTGTCGAGGCGACACCGGTTTTGTTGCTGGGTGTAAAATTAGGTAAAACACGCCAAGACTGTATACTCTACATATGTAATAGTTAGTTATTACATGTTTAAAACACATGACGTAATATGTCATTGTGGAAGAAGAAGCTAGCGTGAGATTTGCTTTTGTCAGACAAAATCATAACAGGATGTATTTTGCATCTCTCAGTAATATAACATTTTCTTGAAGCATAAACACAAATGCATACCGTGTGAAGGATTGTGTCGCCAACGGATGCAGGTGTCTTCCTAGACTAATGTATAGTTTACATATTGTGTTTAAATGCTGAGATAACTAAATATACGATATCTGTGATATCGATATTTTAGGCAGTTCTTATCTATACTTCACCTGAATTGGTCATCCGACTAAACCAGCTATACTCCTGTGATGGAGATGTTAACACTGTTGTTTTTAGAGAATAAACCATTTTAAAGTTAACATTCTTGACTTTATTTCAAGACTCAACATCTCAAACAACACATACTCAATGTGTCTTAATAACAGTAGCACACCAATAAATGGTGGCAGCGATAAAACTCTAAGAATGAGAAAAAGATCTTCAAGAAATCAACAATAAGACACTAAAAATTAGAGGAAGATCTTCAAGAAATCAACAATAAAGCTGTAAAAACCAGAGAAAGATCTTCAAGAAATCAACAGTAATGAATCTACAATTTTGACTAAGTATCATAGTCCATCGAAGAATAAAACATTTAATGAATGTTATACATACAAACTGATGAACTGGATCTTCAATCAACATTCAAGGAAACCCAAGGACTGACGTTCAACCCTTACAAAACATATCCAGGAAGCACTACATTCAACGGAAATTGGACCGAAACATTCACCCAAACATCAAGAGAGAGAGAGGAAATCGGACCGAAACATTCACCTAAACATCAAGAGAGAGAGAGGATAGTACGACATCACACAGAACCATATAAAGCTTAGTGCAATTTTCTTATTCATTTTAGTTTGGGCAGTGAAGTGTAGTTATCACGAGTCGTAAGTCAATTATTACCGGGGTGAGTGGTTTGCTAATCATTTATTTTCCTTTCATTAAAGGAAACTGTGTTCAACTCTTAATTCTCATCTAGAATTTTTTCTCTCTTTGTGCTAATTCCGTTTTCTTTCAGAAATTCTCGGGAAATATCTTTGTGTTCTGTTTTCTTTCAGAAATTCTCGGGAAATGTCTTGGGATTATTATTATTATTATTATTATTACTATCCAAGCTACAACCCTAGTTGGAAAAGCAAGATGCTATAAGCCCAGGGGCTCCAACAGGGAAAAATAGCCCAGTGAGGAAAGGAAATAAGGAAATAAATAAATGAAGAGAACAAATTAACAATAAATCATTCTAAAATAAGTAACAACGTCAAAACAGACATATCATATATAAACTATTAACAACATCAAAAAACAAATATGTCATAAATAAACTACAAAAAGACTCATGTCCGCCTGGTCAACAAAAAAGCATTTGCTCCAACTTTGAACTTTTGAAGTTCTACTGATTCAACCACCCGATTAGGAAGATCATTCCACAACTTAGTAACAGCTGGAATAAAACTTCTAGAGTACTGCGTAGTATTGAGCCTCGTGATGGAGAAGGCCTGGCTATTAGAATTAACTGCCTGCCTAGTATTACGAACAGGATAGAATTGTCCAGGGAGATCTGAATGTAAAGGATGGTCAGAGTTATGAAAAATCTTATGCAACATGCATAATGAACTAATTGAACGACGGTGCCAGAGATTAATATCTAGATCAGGAATAAGAAATTTAATAGACCGTAAGTTTCTGTCCAACAAATTAAGATGAGAATCAGCAGCTGAAGACCAGACAGGAGAACAATACTCAAAACAAGGTAGAATGAAAGAATTAAAACACTTCTTCAGAATAGATTGATCACCGAAAATCTTGAAAGACTTTCTCAATAAGCCTATTTTTTGTGCAATTGAAGAAGACACAGACCTTATGTGTTTCTCAAAAGTAAATTTACTGTCGAGAATCACACCTAAAATTTTGAAAGAGTCATATATATTTAAAGAAACATTATCAATACTGAGATCCGGATGTTGAGGAGCCACCGTCCTTGACCTACTTACAATCATACTTTGAGTTTTGTTAGGATTCAACTTCATACCCCATAATTTGCACCATGCACTAATTCTAGCTAAATCTCTATTAAGGGATTCACCAACCCTAGATCTACATTCAGGGGATGGAATTGATGCAAAGAGAGTAGCATCATCTGCATATGCAACAAGCTTGTTTTCTAGGCCAAACCACATGTCATGTGTATATAGTATGAAAAGTAATGGGCCAAGAACACTACCCTGTGGAACACCGGATATCACATTCCTATAATCACTATGGTGCCCATCAACAACAACTCTTTGAGATCTATTACTTCAAAAATCAATAATAATGCTAAGAAACGACCCACCCACTCGCAACTGTTTCAGTTTGAAAACAAGGGCCTCATGATTAACACGGTCAAAGGCAGCACTAAAATCAAGGCCAATCATACGAACTTCCCGACCACAATCAAGGGATTTCTGTACAGCATTGGAGATTGTAAGAAGGGCATCACATGCTCCAAGGCCTTTACGAAAACCAAATTGCAAACTAGGGAAGAGATGATTACCTTCAGCAAACCTATTAAGACGTTTTGCCATAAGACGTTCAAAAACTTTAGATAATATGGGAGTTATGGAAATTGGGCGGTAATCAGTGGGACTTGAGCTACCACAAACACTTTTACATAGCATTGTTTTGGGGAATTTTGTTATAATCTTTATCATTCAGTGCTTATACATATACGCAGTGGACGTCTGTATTCATATAGATATTTTGATAAAATTGCAAGGGGTCAAAGAGATAGAAAAAGAAATACAGTAGTCATGACGCCCCCTGTGAGCCCCATCCCTGGACTTAGTGGCGTAGGACAGATTAATCCTCTCCCGATTGTGACGCTTGTAAATGCCAGGTCTGCAATCCTTCCTTTTTAGGGTCTGGTTAATGGGTTCTTGCCTCAAAATGTGGAGTCATGGATTTCATCCGCTGATGCCCATTTAAATGCCAAACAAATCGTAGACCCTTTTGTACAATTACAAGAAGCTAAAAGTTTTATAGATTTTTCCAAGGGGGATGCGAGTGCGTATTCAAGAGGTGTTTCATTTCAAAAAGCAGTTACCTGGGATGATTTCAAAGTTAGGTTACGCGCGGTCTATGGGGGTGAAGAAGCCTTGGATGTAGTATTAACGTTAAGAAACACTTAATCAAGCCACTATGAATCGGCTTAATGTTATTGAGAGAGTAGCTCTCATAGCTGATAAGCTTAATGAATATCAAGATATTTTAGGTAATTCCACTTGGGTTACTAGAGATAACATCTCCGTGAAAGATTTTTTACGATTTATGTATTTAACTTGCATGACACTTATGTTGCCTGAAGCTTTAGTGCGGTGTTTTGATAAAAAGTTAACGCCTGCAAGTACGGAATTGGATGTATATAAACAGATAAAGAAACACATGTCAAAGTGTTCTGTCCTTGATCCCGTGTTAACTCAAGTTTTTGCAAAGAATGAAACAAAGCCACAACAAGTAAATGTAGTTAATAATAGTCAAGTTGCGGGAATGACGTGTTGTAATTGCAAACGTCAAGGTCACTTGATCGCGGATTGCAGAACGAAATTCTGTTCGATACATAATAGTTCGACTCATTCATATAGTCAGTGCTACTCGCATAAGACACAACAGAATCCTAGATATACACAGTCAATTCCACAGTCAGTTCCATATGGAAATAAAAAGAAAAATCCTCATTTTAACAACAAAAGGAAACAGCCAAACGTCAATGTAGTTCAGAATCCGAAAAAATCAAACACTTCTTCGAATAACGCTGAGCCTGGATCGTCAAACCAGACCTCTCAAGGTCAGACTAATTTTCAGAATGTGCAGAGCAAAGCAAATACCACATAATTAACTCCAGTGGGGAAGAGAGTGATGTTGGGTCAAGGTCATTCATGTCAACCTCAATAGTATTGAATAATCAATTTAATGTTTTATCAGATCATTGTGAGGCAAAATATTTTCCTATAAAACAAACGGCCAAATTAAGTAAAACAGTGTATGCTCCCGTAGATTTGCAACGAATTCATACAATAATAAGCCAAAAGGAGTTACGACCAACATTATATGCTGTACAAATCCTTTACGTTAATTTTTGACTCTGGTAGTCCACGTAATATCATGGATTTGAGGACACAGCATTTGTTGTTTTCGAACTTTCCGATAGAAAAATCCGGAGTGAGACTCTCGGGTATAGGAAATAATGAATTAAATGTCATAAGCATAACTCATGTTCAATTCAAAGTAGGTAAACCCACGTTTGCCGATACATTTGTTGTTGTACAAAACATTGATATGTATCCAGCTGTAATTATAGGATACCCATCTATGGGAAATCAAAACATTATCTTAGCCCCTGCCAAGCACGGCGTGTATATCAAAGGAAAATTCTATAAGTCTTTTAATACTTTAAAATCAGTTTTGGATATAAAGGAGACAACAAATGTAACCATAATGTACGTTGAAGAACCAATAACTTGTCTCACTAATAAAGAAATAATATACGCGACCCAGCAGAATTCTCGTTCACCCGTAATATCATCTTGCATGCAATCTATTGAGCCAAACGTACCTTCGAATTTAATAGTGCAAATAAAGAAAACATTACCTGGATCTGAAATATTAATCCTTTCCGACACTTTGAAAACTAACTGATTGTCTGTCACACAAGCTATTTATACAGTAGGCTCACATCAACAATGTAATATTGAAGTCTGTAATCATTTAAATAGCACTTGAGTAATTCACAAAAATCAACATATCTTGGATGTAGAAGTTTATAAACATCGTATTCTTACCTTTGCTGAAATCAATAATGCTCTATCAGTTGCGGATGAATCCATTTTGCAATCTATTAAAAATAAAATCAATAAAGACATTCAAGACGAAGAAATTCAGCAGAAAATTTTTGGACTTTTAACTAAATAGTATAATGTTTTTTCCACTATGGATGAATCCTTAGGAAAAACAGATGTAATCGAGCATCAAATAAGGTTAAAGGATAAGCAGAAAATTATCTATGTACCCTCGTACAGACTCCCTATGAGATTCCAGAATGAAATAAATGATGAAGTAGGTAAAATGCTAGAAGAAGGAGTCATTAGGAAATCGAACAGCCCTTATAATTTTCCATTAAGTGTTGTACCGAAAAAAGATCGAACATGGCGTATCTGCATAGACTTCCGTCGTCTAAACGAGGAGACGATCCCTGATCGATTCCCAGTGCCATGTACTGACGATATTTTGTCTTTGTTAGGTCAGAATGAATATTTTACCAGTTTGGACATACTTAAAGGCTTTCACCAGATATCATTAGAAGAAGATAGTATCTCATACACAGCCTTCAGCACTGCCAGGAGACATTATGAATTTTTACGGATGCCTTTTGGTTTACGTTGTGCTCCCATAACATTTACAAGAATGATTAACATAGTGTTTGGACTATTGTTAGGGAATATATTGCATGCCTATATTGACTATCTTGTAAGCTCTTCCAACACCTTAGAAGAACATCTACGTAAGTTAGAACTAGTACTACAGAGATTAAGACAACATAACTTAAGGGTAAAGATTAGTAAGTGTGAGTTTTTCAAAACAGAATTAATATATTTGGGTTTCATGGTGCCAAGCCAAGGTCTTAATGTAGTCCATGATAAGGTGTCGGCTATACGTAATTTTCCCATACCTACTAATGTCAAGGGAATACAGCAATTTCTGGGTTGTAGTGGATATTACAGGTGTTTTATACGCAACTATTCAATAATAGCCGCTCCTTTAACTGATCTTACGAAGAAGGGCGTAGATTTCATATGGTCTGAGCATCATCAACAGGCGTTTAATACCTTGAAAGATGAACTGTGTAGTTCTCCTATCTTAAAATTTCCTGACTTCGGTAAGGAATTCTTCATTGCAACAGACGCCTTAGACTTAGGAGTAGGAGGGGTATTGCTTCAGCAGTAAGATAAACAATTTTTCCCGATAGCTTTTTATTCTCGAAAACTGAGAACTTTCGAAAGTAAGTATGCAGTAATAGACAAGGAAGGGCTAGCTATTGTTAATTCACTAGTGCATTTAAAGTTCATAATATACGGTTATCCCGTTAAGGTTCTTACTGACCATAAACCACTAACCGAGTTCTTTAAAGGCTTCAACCACAGCCCTAAATAAACTCGGTGGCATTTGATCATTCAAGACTTTGGCGCAAGAATCGGGTATTTACCTGGGAAAGCAAATATCATTGCGGATGCGTTATCACGCAACCCCGTGTCATCTTGTACGGAGGCTTTAGCTGAATTAATAGATATATCAACATCCATGCCTATTGTTAAAACGATATCTGAACAAGAAGATTAAGGCTTGAGTGCTGAATCATTATAGACTGAGCAAAGAAAAGATCAGAAAATAGAAACAATTATAAATTCTTTGAAAGGCAATCATAAGGAAAAGGGATATATCAAGTATGAGCAGCAGAATTATATAATCAAAGATAATATTCTGTGTAGGACCGTGACAAGGAAAACCCGCAATACACCACATGTAACTAACTACCAGGTAGTGGTACCAATCTCACTTATTTCCACTGTCCTGAATTGGTTGCATGCAAATCCATTACATGAACACCTGGGGTTCTCATTAATGTCACAGAAAGCCAAATCATTGTTTTATTGGCATACAATGCTTACATATATAAAAAAACACATAGCTAATTGTCGCACATGTCAGGAAAACAAAGGGCATACAAAAACGTCTGTCAGCCTAGGGGCTTATCCTGTGCCCAATCAACCCATTGAAAGAATACATTTAGATTTGTTAACAGGATTTTACGAGTCAGACAGAGGATATAAGCACCTCTTAGTAATTGTAGATGCTTTAACTCGATATACAGAACTAATAGCGCTTAAAACTAAAACTGCGATTGAATGCGCTAGGAAGTTTTACGAGTGTTACATTTGTAAACATGGAATTCCACACATGATAATCTCAGACTCGGGTGGAGAATTTAATAATCACTTTCTTACCTCATTGTGTGAATTCCTTAGCATAAAGAAAATTAATACCATGATGTATCACCCAGAGTCGAATGGGCTAGTGGAAAGAGGAAATAGGAAGGTTTTAAATATATTAAGAGTAACACTAGGGGGATCAGACCCCAACTGGGATATTGCAATACCTGCGGTACTGAGTACTCTGAATCATTCATATCATATATCAATCAAAATGTCACCGCATGAAGCATTGTATGGTACCCCAGTTAGAACGCCTTTCCATGTATTAAGGCCTACAACTAATCTATCAAATCCTTTAAAAGAATGTATAAATGCAAGCAAAAGTCGATAAGATATCCTTCGAAAGAATTTAGAAGAATCACAAATCATAATGAAAAGGAATCATGATAAAATAGCGAAGCCAACTAAAACATATACCGTGGGTGATAATGTATACATACAGGTAAATGTACGTAAAGGACTCAATTATAAACTAACACATAAGTTTGAAGGCCCATTTAACATTTTGGAAACATTAACAGCCAATAGGTTTAGAGTTCAAAACATATCCCAACCCACGGATGAGAGAATAGTACCATTGGCTCACATAAGAAATTACAAAAAAAAAGAGAGGGAAAGAAGTGAGGGAAAGATTTTTATTTGTATGTTAAAAGTTTTCTTCTTAATACAGGAGTAATTACATATATTTTTCTCGTTACAGGTTTCCAAGATGAATTTTGTTGTTGTTGGGAGTGATATTGTTCGCTAAGACATTTTTCTCGTGTGGGATGAGCTCTAAAACTAAAATTATAGATTTTAAATATGGCACTATAGTTAAAAGACAAGAAGACGTTTTTATTACATCAAGCAACGTAGTTGTAGAAGTGCATATGCAAGCAATTTTTCTTCCAGAGAATGATGTCACTAGCTTAAAAAGGGCCATTTCAAGGTTTGCTGTCTCATTAGATGAGTTGCATAGAAGACATTTTCATTTGACTACAGAGAGGTCTCTTGGATCGACACTAAAAGTTGCAGAGATGCTATCTGATGACTTGCAAAATAAGACTTACGAGACAGAATCTTTGGCTCGTGACCTTTTGATGTGGACTGTAGGACACAAACATAAAGAAAGACGTAACCCGTTTGTTTTTGCTGCATTAAACATCTTTGTGTCTATTGCAAGTTTAGGTTTAGGAATTTCGAATCGTCTTAAGATTTGTAATCAAAACAAGAAAATTGAGTTCTTGACTCATGAAGATGAATTGATTATGTCAGAACTAAGGAATCAGTTAGCTTCAATCAATCAAATTATGGATTTAGTAAATGAACATTCAAGTAATATCAGTCAGATTATGGCAGTACAGGATTTGTTGGCAACGTTAACGTATTATGATTCAAAAATAGATCACATACATAACAGAATTGCACATTTCATTGAGAAATCAAAAGATTATGTAGAAGCTATCACGTTAGCAAGTAAAGGTGTACTGTCACCCCATTTGTTGCCTATAAAATACTTAAAGTTAGTTCTGGAGAACGGACGGAAGAAACTAGGCTATGTTCCTTTGTTAGACGTACGTAGGTTAGAATTTCATTACAGCCTAATTACAGTAAGCGTTGAAAATAACAAGATTATGATTACAATTCTCTTTGATTCTTCTGATGCCTGGCAATCTTACAGGATATCACCATTTCCGACTTTCATGACGAATCACTCAAATCCAGTATTATCCAGTTTGACAGGACACATATTGATTTCCCCAGATAAGGAAACATATACGGTCATTAAAGTCTTAAATCAATTAACTCACTGTTCAGACGCAATGGATAGAAAAATATGTACAGCTGACTCATTTGAATTCCATAAAAACTTAATGGATTCATGAGAGTTAGGTATAGTGCTAGACGGTGCTCTCTCCCATACAAGTGAAAATTGTCTGGATAAGCTTTATCCCTTTGACAATAATGAGTTCAATTGCAGACTGAACAACGGCTCGTGGATACGATACGACAAGGACGGCTTCAATTTATCATGCCCGGACGGATCCATGTCCTATTCCAAAATTTTCGTTGCAGCAGATGGGTGTATCGAGACTTCCCCCAATTCCATGGTGACCGGGATCAAGACCATCATCAGAGAACGAGCCTACCTCGGGAACTTCACGTGGTTGACTACAAAGCCATCACTACCTCTCCCTTACAACAAACAGGTAGCCAAGCGGTTGATGAAATTGACCGAGATGGACCACCTGTCACTGACTTATAAAGAGTTTCTTCATCCCATACTACTAGCAGGAACAGTTGTGACGGTGATGATATTTATCACCGTTAACATCCTTGTTTGGCGTAGGTTAAGGAACAGTTTGCAGCTAAAACAGAACGTTTTGCCATGTCCAGACAAAACTCCTTATTTAATTCAATTTAAAGCCGTTTGAAAGTGGCCACTTCACTCGCTAAAAGGAGTAAAATTGTCTGGGAAAAGCTTGTGTATGAAAAGCAGTTAGTATGCTAGTAATATGTAATTGAAGAGACTATAGAACATTTGCATTTTTAAAAATACATTTAAAAAACATTTAAAAAATAAATCCTTTTTTTCTCTCGGCATCTAATAAAATATATAAGCCGGAATGTTAAAAGAAAAGAAAAAAAAACAGAATCTATGGGCATCTAATAAAATATATAAGACATATATATATATATATATATATATATATATATATATATATATATATATATATATATATATATATATATATATATATATATATATATATATATATATATATATATATATATATATATATATATATATATATATATATATATATATATATATATATATATATATATATATATATATATATATATATATATATATATGTACGAAACCGTGGTATGTGTACATACCAGGAATTCGTGTTTGTGCACTAAAGCTGAATCTTTATCAAGGTAATAAATATATTTATTAATTACCATATTTTGTTAATCTATGTTTCTGACAAAGGTAACAATTATTCCTTAACAAGTTACCAAATCATATGTATATCAGTAATTTTTTTGGTACCATATAATCATTTGCTAGCAATGTACCATATATGATCAGTATTTATCATGCATTTTTTCTTTGCTTTGGTAATAAATTTTCATATGCATTATTGTTATAATTTTTTTATAATATGCCTATTTGAACATTCGTCTTCATTTGCTTAATGCTAAAGTTAAACAAAGAATAATACATATATCCAGTCACACTCCTAGTAAGCATATTTTGGCGTGTTGTTAAATTTAAAAAAAAAAATGAGATAGCTGGCCAAACTGATGTAATAGTTAGTTATTACATGTTTAAAACACATGACGTAATAGGTCATTGTGGAAGAAGAAGCTAGCGTGAGATTTGCTGTAGTCAGACAAAATCATAACAGGATGCATTTTGCATCTCTCAGTAATGTAATATTTTTTTGAAGCATAAACACAAATGCATACCGTGTGAAAGATTGTGTTCCCACCGGATGCAGGTGTCTTCCTAGACTAATGTAAAGTTTACATATTGTGTTTAAATGCTGAGATAACTAAATATACGATATCTGTGATATCGATATTTTAGGCAGTTCTTATCTATACTTCACCTGAATTGGTCATTCGACCAAACCAGCTATACTCCTGTGATGGAGACGTTAACACTGTTGTTTTTAGAGAATAAACCATTTTAAAGTTAACATGCTTGACTTTATTTCAAGACTCAAGATCTCAAACAACACATACTCAATGTGTCTTAATAACAGTAGCATACTAATACATATACTTTTGGAAAACACATTCAACATAGTTTAGTACACACGAAGGATCGTATCATGATGAATCTAAATATTAAGAAAAAAAAATCAGAAAGCAAAGGCCCAATGGCGAAGTCCCACAGATGAAAGCTGCATTGCCTGTCACGAGACCATAGTCAATTTTTTTTAGTGAGGCAAATTTGTACAGACTTGCAGGTCTGCCCTTTTAGCTCGGAATAGTTTCCTGATCGCTGATTGGTTGGACAAAATAATTCTAACCAATCAGATAGCAGGAATCTTTTCCGAGGCTATGGGATCCCACTGTGAGTCAGCGCAAAAGCACCTCATTACAAAAAAAAACAAAAACAAAAAAAATTATTATACTGACCTTTAGAAACTTCTGGAACCTGCCATAATTTCAAGATTAGGGAGATGAAAAAGGTTTAGAATAATGGATATGGGGCGGGATGGTAATGCAACTTTACTTGGATGTTATCTTTCTTGAATTTGTTATTATTATCTACTTGTTATGATAGTTTTACTTTTCTAAGGTCAATAGTTAAGAAAATATACTTCAATTCTCGGATTTTTCATTCATTATGTATGGATTGTGTGTGTGTATATTATATATATATATATATATATATATATATATATATATATATATATATATATATATATATATATATATATATATATATATATATATATATATATATATATATATATATATATATATATATATATATATATATATATATATATATATATTCGGATTTATCCATTACTTTTGTGCAACTACAACAGAAAAGCAAAGATTGCAAAGCACCAATCGTTCATCTACATTGAAACTTCATCAGTTTCTGAATTATGTATTGTTACTACAAATCTTTTCCAACACAACGCTGGCATATTACTGTTATCTGTTATGTGTAACTAGTACTGTATTACTATAAGCGCTACGTGTGTTGAAAGTAATGTGCAAACTGATCGCATTGATAAAATATGCTTCAACTTTGATTATAAGTGTTTTATTGTATGATATAAGTATTGAGTCCTATATAAAGCAGTTCAAAAATGGAATATGATTCATCTTACTTTTGTACTACTGGTGATTCGAACCCTTTATAGTGATGCTCATCTGGTATTTTTGTATTTTGTAAACAAGTAGCCAAGTCGGTTTACATGACGTCAATTACGAGTCAGAGCTGAAGCGACATAGAGCTTTTTAACATCAGTTGCATTGCTGTAGCTAAGAAATAAAAGTAATATTTAATACCCAAGGTAACATTACCACAATCAGCTGACGAAGAGGCCAGCTGACATAGGACAAATATGTAAATTCCAGTAATTAAACCTTGATGAGATTGATACCAAATCCTATAATCACACAGGTCCACTTGAAGCCTTGAATTTCCTACCTATTATGCCTCCAATTTCATAGCTTTCCTAGGATTTTTAGGCCCAACAAAAGGAAAAATGACACCACAGTTGGCGGGAAGAAGCCACCAAAGCCTTAAATGGGACTCCGCAAAGCTTTCACTCGCCAACAAACAAATCAGCAGTGGCGATTATTGATCGGAATATTCGTAGAGTAGAAAGGACTACTAAGACTCAGTGAACAAAATATATGAATTGCTTCATCGAATATGCTTATTTGGGCTAACCACTGAACAAAACGGTTTTCATAATTTATTTTTCATCTATTTTCATACAAACGAATACATCAATAAGTTTTATGAAAGAGTTGCATTTAGTGAATTGAATCGTAGCTATTATTCACTTATTACCTTCAGTTGCGAAATAACGTGTGAAAATCATATATATCATGAGTCAGTGTATATATAATTTTGCTCCTTTTAAAGCATTTGGTATGTTAAGATCTAGGTTTTCTGACATTTTGATATATAGCCTACATGACATTCAGTGTTAACAAAATAATACAACAAAAACTGTCAGTATATGTAATATATATCTATATCTACATCTACATATATATATATATATATATATATATATATATATATATATATATATATATATATATATATATATATATATATATATATATATATATATATATATATATATATATATATATATATATATATATATATATATATATATATATAGGTGTGTGTGCACGTGTGTATGTGTGTGAGTGAATGCCCGTGTGCGTAATGTATACAGTCTTCTTTCATGTTGTATATCTATTAAAACACTTTTCAGAATATTGCAATACTGATTCGGAAAAAAAATCCAAACTTATTATATATGCACGCAAATGCACCCAGAAAAATGCACACACGCACAAACATAATATGTATTTACATAGCGCAAGCTGGAAAGGGCATTGAATCGTTAAAAAGGCTAATTAAGACAATTTATGGGTGGTGTGATATATAGATATAGATATAGATATATATATATATATATATATATATATATATATATATATATATATATATATATATATATATATATATATATATATATATATATATATATATGTATGTATATTATATATATAAACATATATATATATATATATATATATATATATATATATATATATATATATATATATATATATATATATATATATATATATATATATATATATATACATATGTAAATATATATGTGTATATATATATATATATATATATATATATATATATATATATATATATATATATATATATATTTATACATTTACATATGTATATATATATATATATATATATATATATATATATATATATATATATATATATATATATATATATATATATATATATAAACGGCTGACAAATTACATAAACTTCTGAGCTCCAAACTCACCTGTTTATTTTTACGTAAATCTGTTACACTTGAAAATTAATACCCGAGCTCTGAGAAAATTATGCAACCCCCAGAATACAATATATAAAAAACACTGAACATCCAAAGGTCTCCTACGTTATTCCCAAAGCAAAACTGGGTAATTATATAATATGAGCTATTTCAAAGCAATCTCCAGCTGCAGATCTTAATCAGGGAATATGAGCTCAGCAATATTAATTAATACTGTTGATCGAAATAATACACAATTTACAAAAATAAATATATTCAATACAAATACCCAAAAAATTAATACCGAAATTAAATTACTCGAAATATTATGACCAAAACCTTAGACTAATACAATAGAAAAACACTGAAAAAATTATACAATCACTTGTTTAACTCTATATTAATTCATAAAAAAATTTAATTTTGATAACAAATGAAAATATTTAACACTTTACCACTCTGGTATTTAAAAACTAAATGAAGTTTATATAAATGTAATTGTTAAACTAAAGTCTTTTGGCTCACATGATGTTTCCAAGCAAAGAAGCAAAATAAATACACTTCTCTGTTAACCTAGATTTCACAGGGCCATTTACAAAAAATTATGTTAAACAAGTACTTATATTAACGCAATACACTTGAAATATCATTCAATGGATTTGTCAACGTTTGAACATACTACATACGATATATGTTAGACAGGAATTGTTAATAATGTTTAAGAGGGCACACACTTGATGCACTTGAGAGGAGAGAGGGAAAACTTGGCTCTTTCAAAGGGACAGGGTGGATCTCTTCTGCTGCTTATGCATTCCTAGGGGCATATCTATACTATAGTAGATTATTCTCGTAGCTTGGGGGCAAGGCCTTGCGGCGTAGGTTGCCAAAATAGAAAATTAAAC
>NC_090734.1:98333648-98338648 GCF_036898095.1 Palaemon carinicauda
GCTCGAACATTAGAAAGAACTTGATAGAAACTTAATAGCGGACACTAGAGGAGAATCCGTACCACAAAGTTTATTGGAATTTGTAAATGTGCTGCAAAATGGAGGTGATATATTATCCCCATCCAAATATGGAACATCATCTTCCGATCTAGTTTTAATGTTGTGCTAAAACTAGATCAACTCTCAAGAGTCCGTCTTTTTCAACTTTTTACCGTTCATTCCATTCCAAGTCAAGAAAACCTCCATTTCCAATATACAGTACCTTGGTCTTCTGCCCTTTGCAAATACCAGAAAGCATCAATTAATAAATCAACGTGGAATCAGAATTAGCTATAATAGGGTTCTGGAATTGACTAAAGGGTTGGAAGAAGCAGTTGCAGCAAGCGTTGTGAAGGAAGAAGTAGTTTGTTTCAGTTCACTAATAAAAGGGCCTTTTACAACAGGTGCTATTGACAATCTGGATCATAATCCAAGTTCCACTACTGCACAAACATCTTTCCATAGGACGGCAATTTTTTTTTTTTTTTTCAGTATCCCCACCCATGCTGATAGATAGGATGAGGAGAGAAACATGACTTAAATAATCCAAAGTGGGACTAAGTAATAAAAAAACCTTCTCTTCCTGAATTTACCCCCTGCTTAATTTAAACATGGTAATCCCCTCCCTTCATCCAGTGTAAGTACAGGACACAATCAAGTTATGCTTTCTAAGCATATTTCCTTAGAGTTTGAATGGCTAGAGAAAGTCAGTCTGTCGGACAGAAGCGAAAACGCTGTAACCATATCTTAGGCAGTACATCATGCTTCTCCAAAGTAACAAACCCTCTGAAATAAATTTGTCATCAATGTTGCCTCTTTTTCAATAGGTAGCTCATTCGAGCTGCCATGGATATTGCAAGAACAGACAAAGTTTCTCAGACCAAGGACCAAGCCCCAGTTCTAGTGGTTGATTAGCCACTATTTGCAACTGCCAAGCAAACCCAATCAGAATTTCTTGAAATACCGTGGTTGAACTGGTGCTATTGCAGAAGCAGAAATAGCTAATCCTACAACAGTAGAATCATTTATCTCAGTTTCACATATGAAGAAGACATGTCTAGCCTACAAGGTGATAGCTTTCAGTTTATGGCAGATGTGCAAAAGCAGCCTATATGGCCTATATATAGAAAGCAGAAGAAGAAAGTGAGCTACGTTAAGAAAGCTGAATCAGGCAATAAAGCCAGATTGTCCATAATTCTTCTTTAGGAATATTGTACTTCAGCTAGAACTTCTAGTTTTTCGTTTTCATCAGTACATACGAAAAGTGTAATTTCAAATTGTGCAACTACTTGTTGCAGGAGCTTATTCTTTTGGGTATTTGTTTACAAGAGCATTCTCTCCATTTACTCCAAAATTATGCATTCCTGCAGCTCTCTTCTTTTTGTAGAGTAGTTATGAGGTTGTTTAAATGCTGGGAAAGCAAAAAAATAGCAAGATATGTTGCAAAAGCGGGGAACGGGGAGGAGTTGGTTGAGGAGGTACTAAACGACCTGGAACCGACATCGTCAGCATAGTCAATCAAAGAAAAGTTCGTGATGTCAGCGTACATTTGGTATACATATTGAAAATATACACAAAATTAAAAATGGAGCAATTACTCAAAAGTGTCACTATTTGTTAATTGTATATTTTAATTAGTAAATACTCGTCAATAAATCATATTTAAAAAAGAAAAAAAAATACTTTTTATGAGAAACTTTTTATGACTGTTTTCATTGACGGGAAATTGACAGGCATCCTCAGGCAGTGGGCAATAGATGGCGTTAGTGTAGCAAAACGTCATCCACGGAAACTAGTCATTCTCAAAAAAGTTTCTTTAAGAAAAAAAAAACTTTAATAAGATTTATTATCAATTATTTACCAAACATAAAATATACATTTCACAAATAGTGACACTTTTGAGTAATTACTCCATTTTTAATTTAGTATATATTTTGAATATATACCAAATGTCCGCTGACGTCACGAACTTCTCTTTGATTGACTATGTTGACGGTGTCGGTTCCAGATTGTTTATTACCTCCTCAACCCACCCCTCCCCCTCCCCCGCTTGTGCAACATATCTTGCAATCTTTTTGCTTACCTAGCATTTAAAAAAGCTCCTAATCAATGTACAAGAAGAGAAGAGCTGCAGAAAGGCATATTTTTGGAGTAAATGGAGAGCGTGCTCATGTAAGCAAATACCTTCTATTCTTCATTGCCTTGAACCATCTACATTATTCCAGTGGCTTTCAATTCCTTTAGAGACATATAGGCTCTCAGAAACAACATATGTTGAATTCACATAGGGAAATTTCCCTAGCCAAAAAGCCACTGGGCTTTTTTCCTCAATGGATATAAACAAAGTGCAGGAGCTTGTGTGAAAGGAGATGCTAAAGCCATTAGCCTATTTGAAGACGCATATGCTCTCAGAAAGTGGACACTGCTGGTCCTGAAATAAGCACCTGACTCATGAGTTTGAGACTAGAAGTGATGCTGATCCAAAATCGGAGGGTAAGCATTATAATGAACCTGAAACCGTAAAGAAATAGATTTTTGGAGTGGTCAAGGATCTAGCAAAAGTAATCAAAGAAATGGATACCTGTTTTGAGGAAGACTCGGTGGACCTGATTGTTCTAGATAGTTGTGAAATTATGGACAGCAATGTTAGTGAATCCTTGAGGTCAATAAAGACCCATGGACAGACACAATTCACAAACTTTATTGAAACTCCAGGCACCCAGCAAATTCTATAAGACAGTACACAAGAACATTTTATTGTTCAGTCATAAGATGTATGCTACAGAGTCCAAGAGCAAACATTGACTGCAAACCATAAGGGAAGATCGTAATATATTCTCACACCTTTCCATATCATGCCAGAATTAAATGATTTCTTCCAACATGACAATCAGAATTCCCCACCATCACTGTTACTGAATGGATAGATACATCGGGGTACCAAATCACAGCTGCTGTCTTTACTAGATCAGCAGGCATCAGAGATCCATAACAAAGAGTCCACCGGTGATGTTATCATAATGGATAGTGCACGTCTAGTAAATGTTCTTACACCAACCAAGAGGTCTACATTTGATTCTTTTGTGAAAGACGATGTCTTGTCTAAGGTATAGAAGAATATATAGAAGTAAATACCACGCACACAATTGTATTTGATGTGTATAGGACAGAGAGTATGATAGCACTCACAAGACCAAAAAAAAAGAAAAATACTTTTTTATGAAAAACTATTTTTTCAGCGTATGACTTTTTTCATTGGCGGGAAATTGGCAGGCATTCTTAGGCAGTGGTCAATAGATGGCGTTATTGTAGCAAAACGTTGTCTAGGGAAACTAGTCATTCTCAAAAAAGTTTCTTTAAGAGAAAAAACACTTTAATAAGATTTATTATCAATTATTTACCAAACATAAATAATGTTAAGAAACGCTGTCGAAAAAGATTTAAAAAAAGAAAAAAAAAGCTCCATCAAATATCTTTTTTAAGAACAGCATCAAAGATGTTTCGCAAAGAATTCCATCAAAGATTTAAAAAAATACACTCATTCAAAGCTTCTCATAGAGAGCTCCACCAAAGCATTTTCTTACAGAGCTCCATCAAAGCTTTTATATAATGAGCTCCATCAAATCTTCTACTAAAATCGTTCAAATTTTTTCCTATAGCGTTCCACCAAAGCTTTTTCATGAAGAACTCCTTCTAAGCTTTCTCAAATTTTTTTCAAAGCTTTTCATATATATCTCAATGAAATCTTTTCACAGAGTTCTACCAAAACTTTTTTCGAAATCAGCTCCTTCAAAGCTTTTTCAAAATCAGCTCCTTCAAAGCGTTTTCAAAAAGAGCTCCTTTAAAGCTTTTTCAAAAAGAACTACTTTAAAACTTTTCAAAATCAGATCTTCAAAGCTTTTTCAAAAGCAGCTCCTTCAAAGCTTTTTCAAAGAGAGCTCCTTCAAAGCTTTATTCCAAAAGAGCTCCTATAAAGCTTTTTTCAAAATCAGCTCCATCAAAGATTTTTCAGAATCAGCTCCTTCAAAGAGTTTTCAAAAAGAACTTCAAAGCTTTTTCAAAAATCTTTCAAAACATTTCATACGTAGCTCCATGAAAGCTTTTCAGAGAGTTTCATCAATGCTTTTTTCAAAAAGAGCTCCTTCATAGATTTTTGATAAAGAGCTTCATCAAAGCTTTTTCAAAACTCCTTTAAAAAGCTTCATATGTGGCTTCATCAAACCTTTTGACAAAGAGCTTCATCGATGCTTTTTCATAAAAAGCTCCATCAAAGCTTATTAAAAAATCTTTCAAAGCTTTATATATAGATCATCAAAGCTTTTCATAAAGACCTCATTCAAAGATTTTTCATAAAAAGCTACATTAAAGACATTTTGTTTAGATGGCATTAAAAAGAAGTAATATTTCCATCTAAGCTTTCCTAAAGAGCTCCATCAAAGCTTTTCATAAAGAGATCCACCAAAGCTCTTTCATTAAGAGCAACTTTAAAGCTTTTTCATGAGGACCTCCAGTAAAGCTTTTTTTCTTATAAAGAGCTCCAACAAAACTTTTACATGAAGACCTCCTTAAAAACATTTTCATAAAGAGCTCCATAAAAGCTTCTTCATAAATAGTTCTATCAATACTCTATAGAAGAGCTTCAGCAACGCTTTTTTTTATAAAGAGCTTCTTCAAAAAGAGTTCCATCAGAGTTTTCGAAGTAAAGGTTTGATACTATTTCACTTTTTATTTCGTAAATTCATTTTAACCCAAATTGCCTTGTAACGGAAGGAATTCTCTTCGTTTTGAAAATTTTATGGTATTTTTTTATCATCATCTTAAGACTATTTTTTAGGGTAAGTAAAAATTTTAAAAGGTTGAATAAATTTCTCTTACGTTTTTCACTTATTTATTTTTCTCTTTCTTTATTAAATAAACATCCCTTAATTTGAAAAAGAGAAGAAGAGTATAGATTTTTAAAT
>NC_090734.1:98343648-98361148 GCF_036898095.1 Palaemon carinicauda
ATATACTGTATATACAGTATATATATATATATATATATATATATATATATATATATATATATATATATATATATATATAAAAGTATATATATATATATATATATATATATATATGTATATATATATATATATATATATATATATATATATATATATATATATATATATATATATATATTCCCATCATTATTCTTTCCATAGCTTTTTGAATTGGAACTAGCATATGTTGTAAGGCTTCAGCAAGGCTCCAATTTTTTTATGCATAAGTTATTTCTTGTAGGACCATCTCATTAAGTTCTTTTCTTTTTCAGAAAAAAAAGGAATTTTACTTTTCATATTATCATTTTGTTTACCATAAGCTCTCCATCCCATGTTTATCCTTTTAATTTCGATCCCATGTCATAGGCAATCACTTACTGTTTATCCTGATAATTATCATTATCTTCATTACATGTTAAGCTTCAACCCTAGTTGGAAGAGCAGGATGCTATAAGCCCAATCCACTCCAATAGGCAAAATAGCCCAGTGAGGAAAGGAAACAAGGAAAATTAAATATCTTAATAACTATAACAACATATATATCTCCTATATAAACTATAAAAACTTGAAGAAGAGGAAGAAAAATAAGATAGAATAGTGTGCCCGAGTGTACCCTCAAGCAAGTGAACTCTAACCCAAGATAGTGGAAATCCATGGTACAAAGGGTGTGGTACTACCCAAGACTAGAGAACAATGGTTCGATGCTGGAGTGTCCTTCTCCTAGAAGAACTGCTTACCATAGCTAAAGAGTCTCTTCTTCTACCCTTACCTAGAGGAAAGTGGCCACTGAACAATTAGTGCAGTAATTAACTCCTTGGGTGAAGAGGAATTACAGTGTTGTCAGGTGTATGGGGACAGAGGAGAATGTGTAAAGAGAATATATATATATATATATATATATATAAATATATATATATATATATATATATATATATATATATATATATAAATTGTTCGTGTTTGTGTGTATATCAATCCTTAAAACCTCAATACACTTTCAATATATCACAAACACTTCCGTTTCTCCATGTCGTACAAATTTGCTTCCACGAGAAACTGAACCACGAAACTGAAGAGTGAAATGAAAAACAGAACATTAGTAGAAGAGATTCATTCAAATTGGTCGTGTTGCATTAGAACAAGTTAATCATGTCGAGCGGTGTCGTTAAATAAGTCATGTTTGGTTCCTGTCAGCTCTCTGAATAATTCAACCTGAGAACGATGTCAATTAGAATATTTTATGAACTCATGTTATTGGAGAGTAAAGAAATCCGGACTGATGATGAGAAAATAAAGATAGGAGAAATATATGTTGTTATGGTATATAATGTTCACTGAATCATATATATTTTAATATACGTACGCACACGTGCATATATAAATATATATATATATATATATATATATATATATATATATATATATATATATATACATATATATATATATATATATATATATATATATATATATATATATATATATATATATATATATATATATATATATATATATATAATGTATATACATATATATATATATATATATATATATTATATATATATATATATATATATATATATATATATATATATATATATATATATATATATATATAAATATATATATATATATATATATATATATGTATATACATTATATATATATATATATATATATATATATATATATATATATATATATATATATATATATATATTAAACTGTTTCATAGATTACCTAAATTTCATTGTCCGACGGTATGGTGGTATCATTAACCCAGATCTCTGCAAAGCTAATCGGTTTATAAATAATCGCTTTAATCAAATAGAATACACACAAATACATACATACTAATATGTATGTGTAAACATCCAAAACTAGTCTTTTTTATTTACCTTGGGCTGACTCAAAATAAAACAGAAATATATCATTTGTGTATATGTGCGTTCATATCTCAGAATATTTCTTTATAACATAAATTTATGACGTATGTAACACAAATCAACGTAAAAATAGCTTCAAAATACTATTGGAAAATCAATTGCAGTGGTATATTTAGCTAACAGCACAATCTGGTAAAGTCAGAAGGCCAGTGGAATCCGACTTTCTCTCCTTTCTCTGTATTGTGTCTGTATTCTGGGCTCTAAAATAAACCTGTCAGACCAGAGGAAATGTTGACGCTTGTGACGTTCAGGAAACGGAAACATGTTGTTCGATATCTCATTGCCTTACCTGGAGCTTTGTCTCGCTTCCAACTGTCTACTTGTAACCGTCATAAGTGTTTGACTTTCAGAAACTGTCTTTTTGCCGCTAGGGTCATTCTATAAGATATAACTCATATGTAAATGCAGTGTTATTCATTGTCCAGTTCCATAGGATATAATTGTTTATCTATTCTTGATCACGACTATACAATATAAAGACGAACTTAGATGCCAGGAAAATTTCAATTTGTGATCATATTTAAATGATAACATTTACAACACTAACAGCATTAAAAATAACTACACCAACAATGATAATATCAATAACAACAATAATAACGATTATAATATAATGATATTAATAACCACACTAATAACTACAATAATATTAATAATTGTAATAAAAAAACATTGATAACAACGATAACAAAAATATTAATAACAACATTTATAATAACAATAATAACATCAATAACCATTACACTAATAACAACATTAATAAGAAGAGAAATAACAAAATTGTTAACAAGATAAGAAACAAAATTAATAGCAAGAGTAATAATTATATTGATAACAACATTAATTAAAACAATAATAATCACAGCATTACTAAAAACAATAACAACTGCTAAAACCACAATAACAACAACACAACAACAACAACAAATAATAATAATAATAATAATAATAATAATAATAATAATAATAATAATAATAATAATAATAATAATAATAATAATAATATAGAAGAAAAATCCGACACCGAATGTGACTCCCATGCTGACGACGACGAGGTCAACCAGCCCCCCGAACCTACCCTTCCTAAACATCATTTTCCACACCCTCCACGACCGTGACTGGCCTCAGAAAAATAAAACCACTTCTAAAAAGCTGATTTATATCAATGGTGGCAAGATACACATATCGGAAAAGAAACAGGACTACATCAATATTTCAACTTTCTCCCCTTCGTCGACCCAAGACGAGATACCGAAGCTAGGCCTGAACTTCCACTTCATATCTCACCCCAAACCTACGGATAAGAGGCTGGAAGTTGAACTGCTGATCGACTAAATTCTTAACCACCAAGAAAATGGCACCCTCTGGACTACAGACACCATCCAACCCCTCCTGCTTACTGAAACCCACATGGACCTAGGGGAAGATACACTGCAATAGTGGCATTGTTTCCATGGCCATGACGACTGCAGCCAAGGAACTTTAGGAAGAAGCAGCTGTCTTGTCTACTCTCTTCACGAGAGTAGACAAGACCGCAGCCTTTGTCCTCATGGACACTGAAGATTACCATAGAAAACTCTACACCATCCTGGCTGAAGCTTTCATATTTCAGCAACTTACTTCCAACCCCAAACAGGACATCTAAAGACAGGACAACCGCATCATTGGTATCTTGAACGTGGCCTCCAATGCTGTCCACTTTCAAACCATTACTGGTGATTTTGGGCCTAGGGAACCCCATCCATCCTATCATCAGCCAGTGCACGACTCCAACATACCAGCTTGCTAAATAGGTTAACTCTCTTCTAAAGGAATTCCTGACGAACATCAAAGAACATTCCAGTGAAGGAATCATCACCTCTCTTGATGTTGAGTCACTCTTCACCAACATTCCTATAGACAAAACCATCCAGCTTATCAAAGACAGGTCTATAGGGACGATTCAAACCCTCTACTCAACATTGCTAAACATGCTCTCCTCACTCTCCCGGAAATATACACGAAGAAGGCCCCATTCACCACCCATCGTGGCCATATGTACATTCAAAAAGATGGTGTGGTTATGGGCTCTCCTCTAGGCGTCCTCTTCCCCAACTTTTATATGGGGACATATAAGAGCTAGTTTTTTCCCGTGTAGTTTCATGTTTGAGGAGTGCAGCTCCCTTAGATTTATACTGGAAAATCATGTCAACGGCCGCCTTCCCCTCTTCGACATCCTGGTTTCAACTGCTGAGCAGGGTTTCAACACCACCATCTACACGAAACCCATAAACCTAGGATTTTGTTTGAATGATGGAAGTGAATGTCTCCTGGAAGGAGACCCACAAGGAACTGGATAAGATATATCATGTCCTTGTGAACAATTATTACTTCCAACGGGCAGATTAATTGATAGGTCAAACGTCTGCCATGTTTAATTTGTTTGAGATTGAGTCCAGCAGCGAGAACAGTACTTCCAAACTCAACCTGTACTACATTAGATTTATTTACAAGCATTACAAGGAAGATGTGAAGACTATGAAGGAGATTATCAGGAACAACGTTATGGCCACACAGGTAGAAACTATTATAAACTTGAATACTTATTATCAGCCTGCTAGGACCAGATTCATTGTTATGAAGAGTAACCCGGCCCCTCCCGTCTAAAAATTTAAAAAAAATATCTATGTCATCTATTCCTACCAATGCTCAGTCCATAGATTCCCCGGACGTTATACTGGAATGATGACGATGAGACTTTTGAAACGTTTCTCCAGCTGCATTTAGCAGGATGCTATCGAAATGCAGCAACTCCTGATCCCAACAAAAGCATCAAATCAGCATTGCCCTGGACGGCAGAAGACTAAAGGTCCTGGAGGGCCTGCTCATAAAGTAATTAAAGCAGTATTTCAATACTACACTATAAATGTTCCTCCTCTCTTCCTGCCATAAGAACACCAACCAACCACTCACCAATATCGATGAGCATGAAGACAATCAGCGACCCACTAGCCTGCCTGTAATTGAGATTCTCACGGCAAGCAACTCAGCTAATCAGGAAGCAGCTCGGGGCTCACTGGACCTGTGAGCTGAGCGGCAGAACATGCCGAGCCCCACTTAGGGAGCATCTTGGCCAATCAGCACCCAGCACTAGGAGCCCAGCCCTGCATTACCCAGACAACTATGAGTGTAGCAGCAGCCTGACTGTAACGGATCGGTTCTTGGCGAGCACCTCAGCCAATGGGAGAGCTGTCCCATCCCAGACTGGGTACCGACTCAGCTCATGGGGACAAATCGATGATCAGCACCCAAATCGACTAATGCCCCAACCCTTACTAAAAGAGCTAGCTCCAATTACATCGTCCCAATTCTAGTTCTAGCCTGAAGAAATAAATGCATTGCACCCGACTCTTTATACCATGTATTTGACAAACATACCACAGCTACTGGCAGCATGCAGCACCGATGGCAAAAGAAAAATTAGAGCAATTGAAAATTAATGTCACTAGGGTAGCTGTAATCCTCATTAATAATAATAATAATAATAATAATAATAATAATAATAATAATAATAATAATAATAATGATAATAATAATAATAATAGTTGCTTCATATAGCTTCCAGCCTACATTAATATGATAACCATTTAAAAATCTCATAAGATGTGCAATATAACAAATATGATCTTTTCTTTCACAGTGTTTCCTCAAGTAATCTTGTTTCATAAATTATCTAAATGGGGTAAACCTTTCATAGAAAACTACCTTCCATTTCATTATACAAAAACTTCATCGATTCTTTTTATCCCAGAGGAACATGTCTATCCTTCACTGTTTTTTCTCTTTAATGTTAATTCCTTATCTAATGGCGCATAAATTACTTCTGGGACTCTGATATACTCGTTTCAACAACAGTTTTAATGACCATTTCGTGGCAATTGAGTCACTCGCTTAATGGAGGAAGTCGACGCTTTAAAATGAGAGGCGTATTTATAAGAGAGAAAGGGCTGGGGAATGACACTTGATCAATGGGTACAAATGAAGCCTTCTTCCCTGCAATAGCTTTTTCAACTTTATATTTACAGAGACTATGAGAATTATATATGGACCATGTGGAATGCTCTAAATACTCATGAGCGCTTTGCATTTACAATCTCAGAGTACCTATTTACCTTAATGCGTCTGCGCTAACAAACATGCGTAGAATGCGTATTGAAGCATATATACTTCTGTAGCATAACAAAACATTGTAGATAACTTTAATATATAGCTATCTTTTAGTGATATTCATAGCTGCCTAGAGACAAACAGACAGACGACAGACACACAGAATGGTCACACCTATGTTCTTACCATCTCGAAAACGAGACTTTTAAATACTATTTTGTTTTAAGATATTTCTGTTAGGTGGACCTAACTGTTAGCTTTCTACATTTTACGTGGTATTTAGTTTACAAATCTCTCTCTCTCTCTCTCTCTCTCTCTCTCTCTCTCTCTCTCTCTCTCTCTCTCTCTCTCTCTCTCTCTCAAGTTTTTTTTCACATATTCGACGTCACCAATCAGGAAATAAAGTAACATTACTGTTAGTTTTATGGCTTAGAAACCTACCAGATATAATAATTAATCAACCGATATACAATTAATTGAAATGGCCAATGAACTAAGATATATGAAATGTTTTTATCGACAAATTTCTTTCGACGGTGAATGAGGACATTTTATTCAAAATACTAACCAAATGATACTTCGTGGTCATTGAAGCATCTTAGCACAATACAACTTATTGCCAAATATATGCTTATGCAGCATACATAAATCGCAAATTAACATTCCAGCAGTTCAGTTAATTCTTTTAGTTTTCGAAGTCACACTAGATAAATTCCTTAACTAACCTGAACAACTATTAATATGAATTTGAAATTACTTTCATCTAGAGTTATTTACACAAATGATATGCATTTTATTGCTGATACTTTCAAAGGAATGAAAATAACTTCAAGAAAGCCAAATATGAATCATCTATTTTAATACTGGATAATTTAAAATCCGACTCTCAATCAATCTAAGATATTGTCAGTTTAAAGGTTTAAAGGTCGTTCATGAATGGCAGAGGCAAGGGACAGTGACATTGCCCTAACAAGCAGGACAATATATAATATGATCAGCGACCAAGCCTCCTCTCCACCCAAGCTAGGATCAGGGAAGGCCAGGCCATGGCTGCTGATGACTCAGCAGATAGACCTAAACGCTCCCCCAAACTCCCTAACCTTAGCTCACAAGGATGGTAAGGTTACAGGCCCTAATAGCACTAACGAGTCTGAGCGGGACTCGGATCCCCGACTGGCAAACACTAGGCAGTGACGCTACCAATCAGGCCACAGCAACACTTGATCGACCTTTGTTTGAAGGTCAATCACAGAATTCGATGATAGATGAGATATGAAAGATCTTCAGACGCTCAAGTGTTGAGTAAAAGAATAGCAAAAAGAAGAGGAAATGAGATAGCTTTGATAAGCGATGCAAAATCTTTGGATACTTAAAGGTGAGGATGATGATGAACAGATTGGTCGGAAAATTAAAGAGTCCAATAGGACGACATTCTACTTAATCTTAATAGTAGTAGGTTGCCCAGGGCACCAGCCACCCGTTAAGATACTACCACTAGAGAGTTATGAGTCCTTTGACTGGCCAGACAGTACTACACTGGATCCTTCTCTCTGGTTACGGTTCACTTTCCCTTTGCCTACTTATACACCGAATACTCTGGCCTATTCTTTACATATTCTCCTCTGTCTTCGTACACCTGACAGACTGAGATTACCAAACAATTCTTTTTCACCCAAGGGGTTAACTACTGCACTGTAATTGTCCCGTGGCTACTTTCCTCTTTGTAAGGGTAAAAGAGACTCTTTAGCTATGGTAAGCAGCTCTTCTAGGAGAAGGATACTCCAAAATCAAACCATTGTTCTCTTAGTCTTGGGTAGTGCCATAGCCTCTGTGCCATTGTCTTCCACTGTCTTGGGTTTAGAGTTCTCTTGCTTTAGGGTACACTCGGGTACACTATTCTATCAAATTTCTATTCCTCTTGTTTTGTTGAATTATTTAAAGTTTAGATATGAAATATTTATTTTAATGTTGATGTTTCTAAAATATTTGATTTTCCCTTGTTTTCTTTCCTCACTGGGCTATTTTACCTGCTGGGGCCCCTGGGCTTATAGCATCTTGCTTTTCCAATTAGGGTTGTAGCTTAGAAATTAATAATAATAATAATAATAGTAATAATAATAATAATAATGATAATAATCTTCGTCTTGCTTTTTCCATCAAGACGCATTCTGGAAATTGCTTCATACATGATGTGAAAGATTTGTAAAATAATCCTCACTAAACATTAGAATACAAAAAAAAAAAAAAAAAAAAAAAAAGAATTAAAAGCAGTAACCTTCTATATAGCCTATGGCTACCTATAGAAATATAAGTTCATATTCTATTATTCTATCTTAGTCTTCAAATTTAGTTGACAAAACTAACAACCTATGAATGCCTTAATCATTTTAGTCCATTGATTATTAAAAGTGATTTGTTATTGTTCTATATTGTACCAATTAATTCAAATCTTCAAAATCATTTCTATAATTGCTAACCTAAGAAAGCCCCTATCACCTATATTCTGTGGCTCTTTAAATTATATTCCCTAAAACATTAAATGATTTTATTAAAGTTATCTTCAAATTACTAACAATAAAAATCCAATATTCGCTTATAATTGGTGGCATGCTTAAACTGATTATTTCATAATTTTTATTCTACTAATAAGTAACAATTTTTAAATAGAGATGATATTACAAACCTTATAAACGCACAATCTTTTTTTAACTATAGTCTATTTTTTTTTTAGCGGTGCATATTTGCACCGACTCACAGGGGTGCCCCTTTAGCTCGGAAAGGTTCCTGATACCTGATTGGTCAGAAGTATTTTTGTCCGAACACCTTCATTGTTCTCGAATAATTACCAAGTAATGTGAATTGAAACTTATTTATTAACCTATATTTCTCCTTCAAATATATGTTTTGTCAATAAACAATGAGAAAGAATAAATATATTATAAAGAATCGTCTTGGTAAGTCTAAATTTAATAACACAATGCGCCAAAGTCAACGACAGCAGCTTGTTTTCGGATGCACGCTTTGTAATTTTGTAATTTTTCCCATATTTTAACACAAATTGGGATAAATTACACTCAGCATAGGTTAAACATGTTATTATAACCTTTTTTTGAATACCAGAATTTACCAAAAACATGGAATTAACAAAACCCGATATTTGTGAAAACTTATGGGGAGGTAAAAGAACGGCCTGCAGCGGCCTGGCGGGAAAACAATCCCTTCTGACTCGTAGACAGTTTTTTTTCTTTCGTAATAAAGTTCAGCCTATTCCTTTCAGTTTAAATAGTCTTGCATTGTCTCTCTTCGTATTATTTTGCTTAGTATTTTCCCACATTCCCGTTCCTCACCTAATATCTATCTATTTTCCCCGATATCCCTTCTTTCAGAATTTACCTAAAACATGGAATTAATAAAACCCGATATTTGTGAAAACTTATGGGGAGGTAAAAGAACAGCTTGTAGCGGCCCGGCGGGAAAACAATCCCTTCTGACTCGTAGACAGTTTTTTTTCTTTCGTAATAAAGTTCAGCCTATTCCTTTCAGTTTAAATAGCCTTGCATTGTCTCTCTTCGTATTATTTTGCTTAGTATTTTCCCACATTCCTGTTCCTCACCTAATATCTATCTATTTTCCGGATATCTCTTCTTTCATATATGTGATATCCGCACTACGATTCCTTATGTTTTGTACCTTACGTCAGTAAGTATGTAAATAATAATAACAACGTAAATTTTATGTTATGTAGCAAGTATAACCTATTCTGTAAACCTGAAATTAAGCATAGCATTTTTTTTTTTTTATTCCCGCCTCTACACTATTTTAATGAGACTAGCACGCGCTTCCTGATAGCCATCACTTTCGACTGAGGATAAGAAATAAGGAATCGTAGTGCGGATATCAAATATATGAAAGAAGAGATATCGCGGAAAATAGATAGATATTAGGTGAGGAACAGGAATATGGGAAAATACTAAGCAAAATAATACGAAGAGAGACAATGCAAGGCTATTTAAACTGAAAGGAATAGGCCGAACTATATTACGAAAGAAAAAAACTGGGTCTACGACAGTCAGAAGGGATTGTTTTCCCGCCAGGCCGCTGCAGGCCGTTCTTTTACCTCCCCATAAGTTTTCACAAATATCGGGTTTTATTAATTCCATGTTTTGGGTAAATTCTGGTATTCAAAGAAAGTTTATGATAACATGTTTAACTTATGCTGAGTGTAATTTATCCCAATTTGTGTTAAAATATGTGAGAAATTACAAAATTACAAAGCGTGCATCCGAAAATAAGCCGTTGTTGTTGACTTCGGCGGATTGTGTCATTAAGTTTAGACTTACCAAGACGATACTTTATATATTTATTCTTTCACAGTGTTTATTGACAAAACATATTTCTGATGGAGAAATATGGGTTGATAAATAAGTTTCGATTCACATTACTTGGTAATTATTGGATAATCAATGAAGGTGTTCGGACAAAAATACTAACGACCAATCAGGTATCAGGAACCTTTCCGAGCTAAAAGGGCACCCCTGTGAGTCGGTGCAAATATGCACCGCTCTAAAAAATAAACTATAAATTCCGTGATAAAACCAGACAATGTGTCTCAACAAAAAATGAAAATTAAGTGAATCTTTGTAATTGTGCGGAAGGACATTACGAAAAGATAGTTTCAGGTCCAACACAACGTTTCCAGCATATAATATTCATTCAGTGTGACCCAAATGATGCTTTTGGCTACGCATTTAAACGAGAGAGAAAAAAGGCATAAATGTGTTTTAGCGTCGCTCGGTGCAAAGGTATGATCTTCATTTTTTAAATGAACTTTATAATGCAAAGTCTGTAATTTACATAACGGATAAAATACATTACCATGTGTCATTAGACTGGAACATACAGAGTGATTTTCTTATGATATAAAGCTTTTTTTCCGTATGTAACTGGATGTTATTTTTTCCTAGAATGATTTTGAAAATAATGATACATTTTCTATATGATTACCTAAACTTTTCCTCCTTCGCCATTCCAAGGGTTTCTTATTCATCTCACCATTTGTGTTGCTTGAATTAGATAAAACAATAAAAAATATATCGTAGGTAGTAGGTTGGCCAAGGTACCATCCACCCGTTGAGATACTACCGCTAGAGTTATTGGGTCCTTTGACTGGCGCGATAACTATTCTAGATCCTCTCAACTTACGGCTCATTTTTTTCCTTTGCCTACACCTACACCTATTAGTCTGCCCTATTCTTTACATATCCTTTCCTCATATACCTGACAACACAAAAGTAACCGAAAATTTCTTCTTCACTCAAGGTGTTAATTACTGCATAATTGTTCAGTGGCTATATTCATCATTGTAAGGGTAGACATGAATTTTCAGCTATGTTAAGCAGGGCTCTTCTAGAAGAAGGACACCCAAAAATCAAATCATTATTCTCTAGGCTTGGGGGTGCCATAGCCTCTGTATCATGGTATTCTTCAGTCTCTTGCTTGAGAGTACATCCAAGCACACTATTCTGTCTGTTTCCTTATTTCCTTTCCTCAATGAGCTATTTTCAATGTAGAAGCTATTTTGCTTTAAAGCACCCTGCTCTTCTAATTGATGGTATAACTTAGCTAATAATAATAATAATAATAATAATAATAATAATAATAATAATAATAATAATAACATTTCTTCAGTAACAAAAACAGTTCGTAATATTTTCCAGCATCTAAATATTAAAACTTTATATGAATCACCGTAAAAACTATTTCATAGATTCCATATTAGCTAAGAGAATGACTTAATTCGAAGTATATGGAGAAAGACAATGTGATAAAACATGAGTTCTATCCAAAAAAATAAAACAAAAACAATGAAATATAGAATATATAGCCAGAGTCAAGTTTATAGAAGATATAGAAAGACATCAGGTTGCGAATTGGAGAATTTTATCGCCTAGCGTACAACTCAAGCAAAAACAGTAAACATATTTAATAAATGAGAGGTACATATTTTGCTACTGCAATTGTCATTATGCGCTTATTTTTTTTGCTTGCAGAGGAAAGCAGCTTAGTATAACACACTGTAAATGTTATTATCAATCTCAAATGAATTGTCATGATATACTGTATATTATCTTCTTTTAGAAAATTGGTTTTTTTTTACCTTTAAGGTCTGTTCTCATGAGTACGCAGAAGAAGAAGTGTCTCGCAGATTCCTAATTTCTTGAGCGACATTGAACCAGCAATGAAAGAATTTATAATTTTTTTTTTTTATGTATCTCCTGTTTGACAAAATGCAATTATTATTTTCAATTTTATGAAAAACTGAATACATTTACAATATATATACACACACACACACACAATATATATATATATATATATATATATATATATATATATATATATATATATATATATATATATATATATATATATATACATATATATATATATATATATATATATATATATATATATATATATATATATTTATATATATATATATATATATATATATATATATGGGGATGTAGACGTATATTTGCAAATAATTTATATATATATATATATATATATATATATATATATATATATATATATGAATTATATATATATATATATATATATATATATATATATATATATATATATATATATATATATATTTATATATGAATTATATATATATATATATATATATATATATATATATATATATATATATATATATATATATATATATAAATATATACACTCTGATTTGCATATACCAACTGCATCTCATTTAACGCAATAATGAATCCGTCAGAATGGGCGAACTCCTTTGAAAACCTATTTTCCCCCATTTTATTCCAACAGATGATGGGTGTAGCCTAGGTGATAGACGGTTTACTGTGGTGGGATTAAGCCAAAGGGGATAATAGCATTGGATCATCATCCTCATCCCGTCCCCAAATCTTCGATAAACATAAGTAATATTATCACGTTATAATTATAATCATGTTTGACTACAAACTACAATGTTTTCTAGCTTTTAGCACACTTTAAAACGGAGATGTACATTTAACTGCTACTTCGGTGCAAGATAAGATCACTTTCACCAACCGCGGGGGTTATTCCCCAAATGTGCCTTTAAAACAAGTGAATCATAACAACAGCCACGATCCACAGGTGTGCCACGAGATTATTTCAAGTGTGCCGTAAAACAATGTTATGGCACACCAGGAAATATGAAAAACGGGTATAAATTTCAGTCAGACGTTATGTTTAAACAGTATGGTGAAACTAGTAATGATTTATGATCGGAATTATTGTACAGTACGTAGTAAATGCTTTGCCGTTTAAGTCTGTAACATTATTTGTAATATTGTTTATTTAATGTTACCTCTAGTTCACGAATTTTAACAACGAATTGATTCTATTGTTTATGGGCAAGAAAATTTTTTGATGTCTACACTGTATTACTGAAAGGAAATGTTTTGGTAATTAAAAATACAATCAGTAGCATGCAAGGTAGAAACAAATGTTTTTATTCTTTACAACAGATAAGTTGATGGCCTATTTGGAAAAATAAAGTCATCACACGTATTTTGGAATTTTTTTCTTCAATACGTGGTAGTTACATTAAAAAATTAATCCCTAATTTGGTATACCATCTGACAGGGCTCAATGGAAACATGACTTAACACAGAAAAGTATGATTGGATAATTATGAAATGACTTCTTAAATGTGCCTCCTAATATTGGAACACAGTTGCGTGAAGAAATAGAACTGAACCACCAAGTTTAGTGATTGGGGTATTAAAAGAGAACAGTCGACAGTGCTTATTGGTACATTTTAGATTCCTATACATGAGGCATTCCCTACTATAACTAAAATAGATATATTACAATTCTCTTTTTATCCATGTGAACTAGGCTTCGCAACCCTAAATAACATGGACATTAAGAAGCGAGAAAGACTAAACTCAACTGAAGAGGAAATGAGGATCTGCTTATTGCACATTTGACCAAATACTGAAGTCACAAAAAGAGACATCTGGCAGAGCTTTCACACTAATAAGCCATAATATTGACAAAATATAAATCCTGAAATTAACAAATTCATATTCATACGGATTAGTCTAAGTGTGCGGTTCCATTCCATGAAGTTAAAATGCATACCTTTCTGAATTTTATCAAGTTTGCCGTGATATTCTTATGAGATCTCAGGTGTGCCTTGGATAAAAATTGGCTGAGGAACAATGGTATTGACAAACACATTCCTAAGGATGAACATTTCATTTTGTAACGCCGGCTTCGACCCCTACATTCATCTTTGACCCTTGGAAAATATTATAGAACTTTTATGTATACATACCTACATCTAAATGCTGATATAGATGTGTTAATACACACATACACCCACACACAAACACACACACACACACACACACACACACACACACATATATATACATATATATATATATATATATATATATATATATATATATATATATATATATATATATATATATATTATATTTATATTTATATTTATTTATATATATATACATATATATGTATATATATACATATATATATATACATATATATATGTATATATATATATATATATATATATATATATATATATACATATATATATATATATATATATATATATATATATATATATATATATATATATATTATGATATATATATATATATATATATATATATATATTATAATATATATATATATATATATATATATATATATATATAAATATATATATATATATATATATATATATATATATATATATATATATATATATATATATATATATATATATATATATATATATACTTTTTACTGCCGAGACGAACAAGTTATAGGCTCACTGTGAGCAGTAACGCTAGATGGAGCCTATCAGTTATTTATTAATGTTTCAAATATATTAATAAATGGTTTTATAAGAATATGAAAGGGTGAGAAAACAAATAAATAAATAAATCATTAATCATTTGAATATGAAATTGTGTATATCTGATCTTTCACAGATTTCCCTCAGTAATGTGTTGATATTGAAAATTCTTTCTGAATATGTCCAGCCAAAATCACCTATCAAACGTCCTTATATCTTTCCTCTGAAAAAAAAAAAGAAATACAGGAAATAAAACAATTTATTTCGACTTTAACTTGTGTGGAATAAAAGAAAAGCCATTCTTTTCCTCTTTCTTTTCTCCGAAAATCACGACTTTAATTACCCTTCTTCATGAGACAGCTGAGCTCTCATTAACCAACCCTGCTCTACCCCCTCCCCCCTCCTTACTTTCGAAGTTCATTCCATTTTCTGCGCACACACACGTGCGTACGTACATGAGCACAAACTGAAAAAAAACAGTCTTTTTCCAATTTTTTTTTTCAAGACTAGCTAGGCTTAATCATTGTAAAATGTAATCATTTATTTTTCAGAGACAAATTAAACGAATCTTCAGTTAATGAAGTGCACGTGTAAATTGATTTCTATTAGTAATTAGGCCTATGTTTTATATATATATATATATATATATATATATATATATATATATATATATATATATATATATATATATATATATATATATATATATATATATATATGTATGAATATACAAATATATATATATATATATATATATATATATATATAGAGAGAGAGAGAGAGAGAGAGAGAGAGAGAGAGAGAGAGAGAGAGAGAGAGAGAGAGAGAGAGAGAGAGAGAGAGAGAGCAGAATATTTCTGGCATAGCCAGCAAACTTTTACTCTGCAGCAAAGCAAGCCCATCAACCGTTTTATGGGATATAACTACAGAAGAGGTATCTAGTAAGGGAAAGATAACATTAATAAAGCATATATGACAGCTCATTCTCGTAAGCCAATCATATGTTACAGAGATGTGTGCTAATCACAAAATCCTGAAAGAAGATTTTTCCACTTTGCTTATATCAATCTTACCTCATCATAAGTTTTTCCTAAAACCATCTTCCCAGACTGATGGCATTAAATCCCCGAGAAGCTTGTACACAGAGAAGAAAGAAACAAACAACTGGATAAATTTCATACGTTTCGCTTAGAGTACTCCGGCCTGTAGGATCAAGAGCTATTTGCATATTCGAACGATGCATTTACGTCATGTAAACTCGACTAGAGTAGTGTGAATTAATCCTTGTCAGTCGGTTTAAATTCTGCCCGGACCGTAAATACTAACTTCATTTAGTCGTGTCATTGACAGAGGTAGGAACATTTGGTCTAAATCTTAGTATTCGTTCGAACTCATTTATAAAGCAAATCTTATTAAGATAAATACTTAATACTAAATAGTATTTATGCTATGCATTTTTAGGAAATTTAGTAAACGGATTCGTGACTTATAATATCTCACAAGAAACTGATAAAATAAGTCGAACTAATGTATTTATATTTATTCAGAAAAAAGAAAAATCACCTTGATGACCTGGTGTTTACTACCATCTTTAAAACATGCCATTGCAGTAAAGGCAAAGTTTAACACATCTGGCTTTGCTTGTTTACTTGTTTACTTTGACTGTTAGAACTTATCATTGATTTTCTACCTTTTAGGATTTTGTTGATCGAATATGTTGATCATTTCACTAGTTTTGAAAAATATAAGCAACTTTGACATATATTCTAACTTGATGGACAATTTAGGATATTTGGAAGCAGTAGCCTTAAAAGGATGAAGATTATGACTCCTTGTTCTTTTTTCTTAAGATCAAAACGTAGAGTCTACGTCGTTGGGAGGGGTGTTGAACAGGAAGCTGATTTCAAGTAAGCTTTTCACGTTCTACAATATCCTCGTATATACTTCCCTCTGGCGATGGAGGTTATAATTCATATAACTATTGGTATTTACACACTTGCAAACTCTCTCTCTCTCTCTCTCTCTCTCTCTCTCTCTCTCTCTCTCTCTCTCTCTCTCTCTCTCTCTCTCTCGTATGGATTTTAAGAAAATTTTTGAGTTTGAGTAAAGTTGACTTGAAGTCGGCAGCTTTACGTTAACGATTTGTACGGACAGAACAGAGTGTCACTCGCTTCTTACTACTGAAGAAGAAGAAGAAGAAGAAATGAAACAAAGCTGGGACGACAGTGTTAAGGCAAACAATAGTGGGCAAGTTACAAAAACCGGAAAGATTCTAGTGCGAATAAATAACACACCTTTACGATATCTTAACGACTGCAACTATGAAAGTCGAGGGAATATTCAGTATTAATGATTAGAAGTATTACCTTTTATGAGAAATTCTTTGAAATAGAAAAGGGTATAGAGTGTAATTTATGTGTTTATTTGTTAATGTACTTGAATCCCTAAGCTTTTGTTA
>NC_090734.1:98371148-98375778 GCF_036898095.1 Palaemon carinicauda
CTGGCCGGCACATGCATTTGACCCAGCGTTCTACCGCCTTAAAGCTGTTAAGTAGTATACTTTAAAGCTAGTTATGGTGTGTGCCGGCCGGCATATAACCTCCTATACCTGTACCAGTATTCTTCAGTATAACATATACTGTAAGAAGAAAACTATAGTATGGGTTTTGGTACAGCACTGTGTGTTCTAACACTTTTGTGTTTTCTTGCACAGCCCTTTGCTGTTGCCCTACAGATAGGAAAGTGAGTTCTTTCCTGTCTATTATCCAGGATTTTAAAATCATTGCTTAGGTGTGAGCTCCACCTGTTTCCCCTGGAAACTTTGCATTGGTTACTCTAGAAGAGATTAGCCATTTGATTTATTATCTGGAAGGCTGCAACAATGGGTTGTGAGGGAAACACAAGTGTTTGTCTTTCCTTTCTGAATTGTTATGTTATACTATGCATATCCAGTGATACATAGTTCACTTGATACTCATGGAAATTTCTTCTCTTTACAGGAGGACCCTCCGAAGTGCGGAAGTGTTTGCTGCAACGTCCGCAGCAAGAACCTCTGCGGACATGAGTTTTGTAGGAGACACGCAGCATGCGCTATCTCCAAGGATGATCTCCAGTATTGGGACCCTCAGGTATGTACTGTGTGCACTAACCTGATTACTGAGGCCTTTGATTCCCCTAGGACGGCGGAATCAAGGGATATAGCAAGGGAGAAGCTTCGTACCTGGGTAAGGGGCTTCCAAAAGAACACCTCTGGCCCTTATCTTCCAAGTGAGAAGATGAGGGCGTATCTTTTCCCTAAGGCATCAGCTGATGCAGTGATTCCCCAGCCTCAAGAGGAGATCCCCCAAAGTCAGATCCAGGTGGATGCTGAAGTCGCGGTCGCGATGCAAGACATCCAGTTAGATGACAGGATGTCTGACGTGGACGAGCGTTTGGAGGAAGACCTCCTGGCAGAAGGCCAGGATGAAGTTCAAGCCCCAGACGTCGTAGAGGAAGAGGTCGACGAGGTGTTGGCTACTCTGGTTCAGATTCCGGAGCCTATTCCCTCAACATCGGCCGGTCTCCCAGTAGAGCTGGGACAGGCCCTCTCTTCTCTTGTTGGAATGATCCAACAAATGCAGAAGGAGAATCAGGAGAAGGCGGCTGCCATGGAACTGCGGATGCAGTGCCTTGCAGAATCACATGGGCCCCAGAAAAGGCTCAATGTGAAAGACCTTCCCTTGTGCTCAGATGCTAACCCATGGAGGTATGCTGAGCACATGCCGATGACGACTGGAAAGATCGTCATCTCAGATTAGCTGGGCTCAGTTCCCCTAGAGGAGGTGGAATTCTGGACCAGCAAGGCATCATATCCGGACTATTATGTCCGGCAAAGGAAGGAACCAGCTTCAAAGGAGGAGACAGAGCCGAAGGAGGTCATAGTGATGGACCATGCTAAGGCTCAAGCTCTACTTTCATCCTCGATGAAAGAGAGAGGCTTCTCTAACTCAAAGGTAGCTGCATTGAGCAAGAAGCTCCTTCCTTTGTGTCCTCTCCTGCTAGAGCCTTCCCCTTTTTACAGAAAGGGTTTGCGGCTGTACTAAAAGCAGTCGAGGCCGGCAAGCCTTGCCCCTCCCTGGAGGAGTGTAAACCCTTGTCGCTGGCCCTGCCTATGGACCACAAAGACTGGAAGGACGTCCATCTTACGTTCTCAGTTGGAAAGTTGGAGGCTGATATTGCCGGACGGCAGTTCGGCGAGGACCTCCCTAAGCTGTCTGACTTTCTTTTGCGGAGGAGAGCTCGAGACAAAAGAAAGACTGGCTGCCTCAATGTCTCTTCAGACTACTCTTGAGACGAGGGCAAGTGACCCCAAGGTCCATGAAATGTTCATGGTGGTGGCTAAGACTCATCTGGCCACAGTGACGAAGGATCTTTATGGATTCGTCAAGGCGAGGAGAGCTTGCAGGGAGTTCGTGTTCACTGCGGCTACGGTGAGGCACGAGCCAAGAAATTAATCTCCTCCAACATTTGGGGAAAAGACCTTTTCCCTACCGATTTGGTCAAAGAAGTTGTTGATAAGGCCGCCTTGGAGAATAGAAACCTTCTCCAGAAGTGGGGCCTGGCTATCAAAAGAAAGTCTTCCCCGGATGAGGGTCCTCAACCAAAGAGGAAGACTATGAGGACTAGGCTACCATCTCGGCCAGCCAAGCCCTTTAGACAGCAACAGCAACTGCAATTGCCATTGCCTCCAGTGCCCCAGATGGTGGCACAAACCCCGACCACTTTTCATTGGGTACCCCAGGCTGTGTCGACATAGTCCACGGCATTCACCCCAACATTCGAAGGGCAGTCTTCTTCCTTTCGAGCAAAGCCTAGAGGAGCAGCCAGAGGCTCGTATAGGCGCCCCTCAAGGGGAAGGGGATTCAGGGGTGGTCGTGGTCAGGGAGGCAAGACCTCAGGACGGCAGTCCAAGTGAAATGATACTGGTAGGAGGGAGACTTCAGAAATTTTGGGATCGATGGACCTTCGATCCCTGGGCCCACAGCCTACTCAAGAATGGACTGGGCTGGAGCTGGTACAGCACTCCACCCCCGTGCCTTCGGTTTTTCCAACACTCCACTCCCGTTCTGGAGGAGTACGTTCAAGAACTGTTGGAGAAAAATGTGATCCGAAAGGTGAAGTCCATCAAACTCCAAGGGAGGCTGTTTTGTGTTCCCAAGAAAGACTCGGAAAAGCTCAGAGTCATTCTGGACTTGTCGCCACTCAACAAGTTCATAGTGAATTGCAAATTCAAAATGCTAACACTGCAACACATAAGGACCTTACTGCCCAAGAGGGCATACTCCGTCTCTATAGACTTATCAGACGCCTATCAGCACATCCCAATCAGCCGTCGACTCTCCCCCTACCTAGGGTTCAGGCTACAATGAAGACTATACGCCTTCAGAGCCATGCAATTCGGGCTAAACATAGCCCCAAGGATTTTCACGAAGCCTGCAAGCGCAGCTCTCAAACAATCACGCCTAAAGGGAATTCAGGTAGTAGCCTACCTGGACGACTGGCTGGTGTGGGCAGCATCCGAGACAGAATGCTTGCAAGCTTCCAGTCAAGTGATCCAGTTCCTAGAGTACCTAGGCTTCAAGATCAACAGAAAAAAGTCTTGACTTTCTCCATCTCAAAAAATCCAGTGGCTGGGAATCCACTGGGACCTTTTGTCACACCGTTTCTCCATCCCGGCGAAGAAAAGGAAGGAGATAGCGGGTTCTGTCAAGAGACTTCTAGATTCCAAAAGGATATCAAGACGCGAACAGGAGAGGGTACTGGGCTCTCTCCAGTTTGCTTCGGTGACAGACCCAGTGCTAAGAGCACAGCTAAAGGATGCAACCGGAGTTTGGAGAAGTTATGCATCAAACGCGAGAAGAGATCTGAGAAGACCAGTTCCGCTTCGGCTACGTACTCTTATCAGGCCTTGGTCCCAAGCCAGACATCTAAAGAAGTCGGTTCTTCTTCAGCCACCTCCCCCGTCGATGACGATTCACTCAGACGCCTCAAAGGAGGGATGGGGAGGTCACTCTCATCGGAAAAAAGTCCAGGGGACTTGGTCCAAGCTATTCAGGACCTTTCACTTAAACTTTCTAGAAGCTATGGCAGTGCTCCTTACCTTAAAGAAAGTCTCCTCGCGTCACTCAATCCACATAAGGTTGGTGATGGACATCGAGGTAGTTGTGAGATGCTTGAATCGACAAGGGTCGAGGTCACCACCTCTCAACCAGGTGATGTTGGCCATTTTCCGATTGGCGGAAAAGAAGAAGTGGTACCTGTCGGCAGTTCACCTTCAAGGAGTCTGCAACATGACAGCGGACGCTCTATCCAGGTTCACACCGATAGAGTCGGAATGGTCCTTAGACACAGGATCATTCACCTTCATTCTGAATCAAGTCCCAGAACTGCAGATAGACCTCTTTGCGACGAAAGACAGCAAGAAGTTGCCCCTGTACGTGTCCCCGTATGAGGACCCCTTAGCGGAAGCAGTGAACGCGATGTCCCTCGACTGGAACAGATGGTCCAGGATTTATCTGTTCCCTCCTCACAACCTTCTGTTGAGGGTCCTCAACAAACTGAGATCCTTCAAGGGGGTAGCGGCAATAGTGGCCCACAAGTGGCCGAACAGCGTGTGGTTCCCCTTGGCATTGGAACTACAGCTGAAGTTTGTGCCGCTACCACATCCAGTTCTGACCCAGCGAGTCCAGAAGTCGACTGTCTGCGCTTCATTACAGAAAACCGGGACCCTGCAGCTCATGATTTTCTCTCCCTAGCGGTGAGAAAGCGTTTCGGGATTTCGAAAGCCAGCATAGACTTAATAGAGGAATATAAGTGCAAATCTACTAGAAGGCAATATGAGTCATCTTGGAGAAAATGGGTGGCCTTTGTCAAGGCAAAGAGTCCGCAGGATATCTCGACAGACTTCTGCTTATCTTTCTTCATCCACCTCCATGGTCAAGGGTTGGCAGCTAACACGATTTCAGCGTGTAAGTCTGCTTTGACAAGACCCATTCTATATGCCTTCCAGGTCGACCTAGGTAACGAGATCTTTAATAAAGTTCCGAAAGACTGCGCTAGGCTCAGACCTTCAGCACCTCCAAAGCCCATTT
>NC_090734.1:98376278-98383778 GCF_036898095.1 Palaemon carinicauda
GCCTCAAGAGAGGAAACGATTTATTTTTCTTCCTCAGTGAGAGATTGGTTTTTGCTCCAACTCAGATTCATTTTGGAAAAAAAACTTATATATAACAAAAATATCTGTGATTGAAGACGCCGTTGTGGAATCCTTTCTTGAACTAGAAAGCTGAAATTACTTGACATTTCACTGTAGTTTGTTAAATGTCGTGAAACATTAAAATTTCTGGCGTTGCCACTCTTGGCCAGGGCATCTACTGGACTGGGGCTTGAGACCCTCTCAAGCCCGTTAGTTTCTTGTAGTGTCTTCAACCTCACCTTCCTCGTGAGCTAAAGATGGGGAGTTTGGGGAGACTTAAGGGTACCTACTGAGTCATTAACAGTCATTGCCTGCCAACCACCCGAGGTCCTAGCTAGGGTGGAGATCAAATGTCTGTATGGTCAGTCTCTAGGGCATTGTCATGCTGGCCTGTGTATTGACATTGCCCCTTGCCTCTGTCATTCATGTTCGACCTTTCACCCTTTAAACCTGTAAGGTGCTGAAAATCTGTAGATGTGGCATATAATGTCTTGCCCCTTCAAGTGTTATTAAATGAATGAAAGTGGAGGAAAGGGCAACGCCGCAAATCTACACCTTATTTCACTACATTCATGACTGACATTATATTAGTGTTCATTAAAAAATTACAGTGATATGGATATAATTTACTAACTGAATAATATCTTTAATTGATCAAATACATTATTGTTATTCATCCTTTTATTAAATCGCAAGCTCATCCCTCCTCTTTTATCCGAGGTTGACACTGATTTGGTGAAGTGAATTTGAAGATTCCAGTATTGGAAATGATTAAGAAAAATTAAATATAATATGTCCCCATTACTAAAACTATGCGTTTATACGTAGTTTTGAAAAATAGCGTATAATTCACATTATCAAGATCTTTAGAGATTATCTAATGTAAAGAATAAAAAGGGTATTTTTAAAGAAGGACTGCATACCTAAAATGGGATTTAAAAATTCAGCTCCAAGTCAGAAGTGTAACGAGACTTTTTAATGCAAGGGAGAAGAGCAATATAATTTTCATATAAGTCGGAGTAAGTTGATAAAAATGCATTTCTGATATACATTTAATCCAAAATATGGTCAGTTATTGTAATATTAAACCTGAAAAAGATTTTTTTTTTTACTTTTTAGCAAAAGTTGATATTAAAATTTTTAAGATAGATAGGACAAATATAAGAAGTTGCATGAAAAATTTGCAAGAAGGGAATGGCTTGTTAGAAACAGTTATAAAAAATGAAATAAAATCTTATGATACTCGTATATGCTAATGTTGACTAAATTGTCTAATAAAAATATTGTCAAGTTTTCTGGTAAAGTATATCCATCGATGGTTCAAAGGGAAAAAAATCGTTTGAGCTGATATTCTTTTAAGTAGAGGAAATAATTCATGTTCTCAAAGATGTATTGGCCCAAAATTTCAAATATAGTAGGCAATGAGAGGGATTTGAATCTACAAAAGTTTTTCATGGCTCGTAGGACAGGAAACTATACAGAGATTTCAGTATCAAGATAGAACTTTAGATAAAAATTCAGGAAGTGTCTTCATTTTTATCTTCCCTTTTCACAAGATTTACAACCTACCAATAACTTTTTTCTTTACTTAAAAATTTTCTGACACTTTGAAAAAAAAATTTCTCCCCACTATTTGTCACTCATGTTTTGGTTACGAGTCTACACCTCTTCGGTGGATCCATTCTTAAAAAGTCACAATGGGACAGGTGGGGGGGAGGGGGTGATCCATTAATCTCTCTACTGTATGGAAGGGGACACGTCAGAACCATAACTTTATATCCGTGTTAATAGAACATCTCTGAGCATAAGCCTTTTCTGAGAGAGAGAGAGAGAGAGAGAGAGAGAGAGAGAGAGAGAGAGAGAGAGAGAGAGAGAGAGAGAGAGAGAGTCTGCCATAAGCCTGTCATTTGCAGTTTACAGTAAAGCCTCTCATTTGCAGTTTACAGTAAAGATTAAAGATTGTGTGGGTCCTGAATTATAGGAAACTTTTTCGTAATATTTTTTCAACTTTACCGATCGAAATAAATCATTTAGGATAGCTTAAATCATATATGTCAGCATCATCATCAGTCGTTACGAGTCCATTGCAGAACTAAGGCCTCAGACATGTCCTTCCACTGGCGTCTCTTATGGTCTTTATATGCCAGTCCACAATCGCAAGCTTACCTAGTTCGTCAATCTATCGTCTTCTCTTACTTCCCCTGCTTCTTTTGTAATCTCTGGGAACCGTTTCTGTTATTTTTAATGTCCATCAATTATCTGTCATTTTCATTACTCGTATATCCTGCACACGTCCATTTCTTTTTCTTACATATTGTTAGAATATCATCTACTATAGTTTGCTCATGTAACCATGTTGCTCTTTTTCTATCTCTTAGTGTTATTCCCATCATTATTCTTTTCATAGGCCTTTGAGGTGTAACTAGCGTATGTTGTAAGGTTTTAGTAAGGTACCAAGTTTCTGATGCATAAGTTAATACTGGTAGGACCATCTGATTAAATACTTTTCTTTTTAGAGAATGTGGCAATTTACTTTTCATAATCTCATTTTGTTCACCAAATGTTCTCCTCCCCATGCTTATCCTTCTTTTAATTTCAGCCTCGTGTCCTTGGGAAACACTGTTTGTCCTAAGTATGTATAGTAAGGACAGTGAGACAAGCGTCACCAACATCAACTGATAGTTTATTCAAACATGCGTGTGAATATAATACAGGGTGCGGATGGAAAGGTAGCATGGCATAGGCGCCAATTCAGCTTGAACTTCCCGCCAAAATATATGTGTTTTCTCACATGAACAAATACACGAATTGCAAGTAAACAGAAACATGTAATGAAATAATACATATGTCAAATTGTAGCTCTGAGGGAGCGAAATACATATATATAGGAAGCCACGGCGTGGCGAAAGGAGAATTTAAATAAATAGACAATTTCTTGAATTTCTGGACGACGGAGGGAGCGGTGTCCTTACAGTATATTTATTAAAAATATCTAAATGCTCGTCAATAATTCATATTTGATGTCTATGCATTTACATTGACAATTATCTTAGTTTTACTCCTTTATTTTCAGTCCTACATTTGTGTTTATTTTATTCAAATATTCTATTATCTTCTGCAACTCGTCATATGATTCACTAAATAGACCTACGTCATTTGTAAATCTCAGGTTGTTAAGGTATTTCCCATTAATGTTTTTTTTTTTTTTTTTTTTTTTTTTTTTCCTTTCTTTAGGATTGCTGTACTTCCTAACACAACATTCATCTATCCCCTGTCTTTAAAGGTTGATTTTTCCATTAGTTGGATACATGGATATGGTCAATTGTTGGATACTCACTTCTAAAGTATGCCTGCTCTCTTGATTGTTTAAAGTCTAGCGGTCTTTCTATTCGGCCTAGTATTATATTTGCAAATATTTGATATATTACAGAGAGTAATCTTATTGGGTGGCAATTTTTTCAGGTCCTTTGTGTCTCCCTTTTGTGATTTAGTACAATGATGAAGTTTTCCCAAGCTGTAGGTATCGAGCATTCTTGCAGACATTTTGTGTAAAGTTCACCCAGTGTCACTACCATGAAATCTCTTCCATCTATTATTAAATTAATTTTAGGCCATCATCTCCCGATGCTATACTTCTTTTCATTCATTTTAATGCGTTCTTTACTTCTGCTATATTACGTTTGGTACCGGCTCAAGTGTTTCAGTATTTCTATTGGCAAAGTTATTTCTTATATCACTATTGTATAGCATTGTATAGAAATCCCCTGCAATTTTCATCACTGCATCTCTATTGTTAATAATATTTCCAATTACATCCATAAAAGCAAAAATATTATGGCGTCCTGGTCCTAGTCTTCTTTTCATCAACTTTGGCCCGATTGTGTTTACGAATTTCTTGGGTTTCTAGTTTGTTTATTGTTTTGGATTGTTTTGCTAATCCTATTTAATTTTTCTTTTCCCTTAATTTTCAATCTTTTCTTTGTGTTTTAGGTCTTTTTTTATATTTCCCTGATCCTGTTTAGGAACTTTTCCACCTATCTCTTGTTCTAATTCCAATACAAATTTTGTGAAATTATTGTTCATTTCTTCTTTATGTGCTTCCCTTTCAACATGTAGTTGGTGGTAGGTATTTTGTAATGATAAACTAGACTAATCATATTCTTCTCTTATGACAGAGTGCTTACTTTATTCCTTAAAATTACTTTTTCTCTTTCTTTCCTTAAATCTAAACAGATTTTGTTCCTTACCTTTCCATGGTCGCTTGACTTTAACTTACTTAACACTGTTACATCTTTAAGTAAATTACCTTTTCACTGAGAATAGAATCTGTTTAATTTTTCGTTACAAAGTTTGGGTTTCTTCATGTCCATTTCGTATGTTCCTTTTTTATATATATAAAAAAGGTGTTCATGATTTAAGATTGTTTCTTTCAGCAAATTCTACAAGCATGCCCCATCAGTCATTCCTAGTGTCCACTCAAAATTTACATACTGCTCAGTCTTCTCTCTTATTTTGCCCTACTTTAGCATTGAAATCACCCAAAACGAAAGAAAACTGAGTCTTGTATTTTTTTCATAGATATTTGCAGATCTTCATTTAAAGTTTATTTTTCTTCCTCTGTATGGGAGATTGTTCGTGCATATGTTGGAATGATCTTCAGTTTACATTTCTTATTTAGTTTAATAATTAATCCTGCCATTCGATCACCAGTACTACAAAGTTCTTTTATGCTACCTGGGAAATTTTTATTAGTAAAATCTACTCCATTTTCTTTGTTTCTTTAATCACTTCTGAAGCCAAATATGTGACCCTCCTTTACCTCCATATAAGACTTCCCAGTTCTATTTTCACTCAATCCTATTATATCCTAATTTATTTTCTCAGGTGTTATGGTAACATACACACACACATAATTATATATATATATATATATATATATATATATATATATATATATATATATATATATATATGTATGTATGTATATATGTATATATGTATATATATAACTATATTAGATATATTTATTATTATAATATATATATGCATATATATATATATATATATATATATATATATATATATATATATATATATATGTATACATGTATAAAAATATATATATATATATATATATATATATATATATATATATATATACATGTATAAATATATATATATATATATATATATATATATATATATATATATATATATATATATATATATATATATATATTATACTTATTCTTCTTCTTCTTCTTTGTCTGCATCTTTTCTCACTTAAATGAGGGTTCGATGTTTCTGACTAGCTTTCTCCGTCTACCTCTGTCCCACAATTCTCCTTCTCGTTCCCTTTACCTCCATTTCCATCACCCTCCTCCCAATATACTGTTCATCTCTTCTTATGATATGACCATACTACATAAGTTTACTTTCTAGGATATTATCTGAAAGTTTTCTAACTCCTGTGGTAACCCTAATTACTTCATTCCGTATCTTATCTCTTCTTGTTACCCCACACATCCATCTCAGCATTATCATCTCTGCCACAGCCAATTTCTTCTCTTCTGTCTTATTTATTGCCCACGTCTCCGCTCCATACATCATTGCCAGTCTCACAACGATCCTGTTTACTTTATCTTTCAACTTAACCCCTATAAATTTCTACCTTATACTCGGGATCAAACGCTGGCCTGACCTGGCCTTTCATTAGAAGGGGCCAGCGTTCGATCCCAAGTATGAGGTGGAAATTTATTTTTTCTATTTTAACACGATGTTGTGTTGATATTTATCAATTTTGACTCATTAGAGGTAATTTGAATGAATTACTACCAATTGTGTCACGTGGTGGGCCGGGAAGTTTGGGAAAACTCACTGGTAAGAGACTAATGTTTCGCCAGGTAAATCCTGAACTGCTGGGTAGCAGTTAGGTTCCGACTACTTTTATGGCCTCTCGTGGCATGGTTGGTTTCGACCTGGCCTTTCATTAGAAGGGGCCAGCATTCGATCCCAAGTATGAGGTAGAAATTTATTTTATATATATATATATACATATATATATATATATATATATATATATATATATATATATATATATATATATATATATATATATATATATATATATATATATATATATATAGGGCTTAGATATTTTATTAGGTGCCCGAAAAATACTTTTTTGTCACATATAGGGCTACAATATTTTACTAGGTGCCCAAAAGATACTTTAACTGTTTATATATATGAAATACAAATGCATTGTCCTGGAGTCTCTTCAACTACATATTACTAGCGTACTGACCGGTTTTCCCACAATTCTCATTTCCAGAATATTTTACCCCCCCCCCCCCCCCCGTGAGTCAAGTGAAATAGCCAATTTCAAACGACTCTTAATGTAAATGCTTTCAATGCAATAGGAGTGTTGTCTGGACGTGGCAAAACGTTCCTCTGGAGCTCCACCTGTTTTTTGCCTCAACCTACACCAAGCAAAGATGTTAACGGCAATAAGAATCACCACTGTAACGCTGATTGATGCCAGCGACACGTAGAAACGAAGATTCCCCCCTGCATAAGTCGGTGACGGGTGGTCCATCTCGGCTAGTTTCGTCAACAGTTTAGCCACCCGTGCATTGTATGGGAGAGGTAAGGATGGGATTGTAGTGGTTCACATGAAATTCGTGAAGTAGGCCCGTTCCCTGATTATAGTGTTAATTTCTTTGACCGTGTAATTCTTGGACGTCCCGATGCAACCGTCAGCTGCAGCAAAAACCTGGGAGTGGGTCGTGGATCCGTCCGGGCTTGATACATTGAAGCCGGCCTTGTCGTATCGTATCCACGAGCCGTTGTTCAATCTGTAATTGAACTTATTATCGTCAAAAGGATAAAGTTTTTGCGACAATCTTCATATGTATGGGAGAGAGAACCGTTTAGCACTATAACTAACTCGCATGAATCCACTGATATATGATGGAATTCAAAGTAGTCAGCTGTACATACTTTATTATTCATTGCTTCTGAACAGTGAGTTAATTTATCTAAGTCTCTATTGAACGTATATGTTTCCTTATCAGGGGAAATCAATACGTATCCTGTCAAACTGGATATTACTGGACTTGAGTTATTCGTCATGAAAGTTGGGAATGGTGATATTTTGTATGCTTGCCAGGCGTCAGAAGAATCAAAGGGAATTGTAATCATGATCCTGTAATTTTCAACGCTTACTGATATTAAACTATAATAAAATTCTAACTTATAGACGTATAATAAAGGAACATATCCCATTTTCCTCCGCCCATTCTCCAAAATTAACGTTAGGTTTTTAATTGGCCAAAGATGCGGTGATAAAACACCCTTAATTGCTAACGTAATAGCTTCCACATAGTCTTTTGATTTCTCAATAAAATGTGAAATTTTAGTATGGATATGATATATTTT
>NC_090734.1:98393778-98396278 GCF_036898095.1 Palaemon carinicauda
CCTCCTAAAATCATAATTAAAATAAACCTTCTCAAACTGCTAATGCTATCCATATTGTTTCCAATAGACTCACCTGAAATATTTACGAGTTTTTAGGTACAGGAGCCCACATAAGTTATAATAGGTCTCACGGGATTATTTTGTTTGTGCGTTTTGACAACTTCATAGTAGTAGTAAGCCTTGGTAATAGTTCTTTGTAATCTTTCAGAAGTTTTGATATATCTGTTAAACGAAGAATTGGTTTTATCTAAAGGCTTATTGTTTATTTATTCATAAATCTCTTTGTCTGTAAGTAGTTCTAACATTTTGTTATCATAGTCTATCCGATTCATAAGGACTAAAATATTAGAATTATCTGCTGTCGTAATGTGTAAATCCTTATCTTTCTGTAGTTTTTCATAGGAGTTAAAAAATCATAGAGGAACATTTGCAGGGAAACTATTACTCGAGAGTCCGTATAGTATAACCTTAAAAATAATAATTTCGTCTAATGAAATGTTACTATATTTTTATATCTTACAAAAGGCATTTGCCGATGTCAGTTCAATCAATATTTTCTTTGACAGAGAAATTTATCACAAATCCTAAAGCTGCTAAAGTTTCATTATCCAACGGTTTATTGGAGATTTTGCAAACGAAATTATTATTAGCATTAGTTGTCCACTTACTTTGTTTTATTAATCCATTTATTTTGTTATTGTCTTTTCTACTTATTTTTGAACGTTTTAATCGCAATTTGTTGCCAAAAAAAAAATCGAAAACGATATTTACCAAGTCATTTGGGATAATATTCAATATGTTTTCTTCTGGTTTCTCAATTCCTGAAAAGAACCTTGCTTGATTTTAGTCTGGAGAGAGAGAGAGAGAGAGAGAGAGAGAGAGAGAGGAGAGAGAGAGAGAGAGAGAGAGAGAGAGAGAGAGAGAGAGAGAGTTTTCTCTCTGTAAACAACCAAGTTTATCTTTTCAACCAGCTTTCCTTGAATTTATAAAATTTTTGAATATTTCTCTAACTTTCCAATAACCATTTCATTGATATCCCGAAATAAAATTCCCAGCATGAAAAGCCTTTAAGAGGACGTTCAACTAACGATGTTACCTAAACAAAAGGACCTCTTTCTTAACCTCCCTGAGGCCTCTGTTCAAGGAGGCTGATCCAGGCGCCTTCACTGAATAAATGGATTCAATTTGGGCTCCACTGAAAATAAACCCCTGAGGGTGAAGTCCGCTCATTTCTAATGGCATCGCCTTCTCTCACCACAGAAGGAAGCGTGGGTCGGACTTATATTGGCCAACCTACTACCTAAATATTTATATCAATATTTATTATTTCTGCCTTTTTTTTCATTTAATATCCGTTTAAAATTTCTTTACATTGATTAATGTAAAATAGAAAATACTGAATAGGAATAAAAGACATCAAAAAGATATATAACTATCTATGAAATATATATATGGATATATTCGAATTTTATTTGTTTGTAAGATGAGTTTTTAATGCATTTCTGTTTAATTTAATTGCAAGGCTGATTATTTTTTTTTTCTATTACCATTTCTTTGTTATTTGATATACCAATGAAAATTTTGACGCAAAAAAATAAATAAAAATTAAATGGAGACATACTTGAGCATTGTAATTTCCTTCTATTAAACCAAGAAATTTCTAGCGTTCATTCTTTGAAAGTCTTCATCTTTTTAATTGTCGTCTAGAGAGTTATGGGGTCCTTCAACTGGCTAGACAGTACTATGTTGGATCTTTCTCTATGGTTACGGTTCATTTTCCCTTTGCCTGCACACATACTCCGAATAGTCTGGCCTATTCTGTACATATTCTCCTCTGTTCTCATACACCTGACAACGCTGAGATTACGAAAATCTGTAATTGTTCAGTGGCCACTTTCCTCTTGATAGGGGTAGGAGAGAGTTTAGGTCTGTTAGCTGCTCTTCAAGGAGAAGGGCCCCCCAAAATCAAACCACTGTTCTCTAGTCTTGGGTAGTGCCATAGCGTCTGTACCAAGGTTTTCCACTGTCTTAGGTTAGAGTTCTCTTGCTTGAGGGTACACTCGAGCACACTGTCCTATCTTATTTTACTTCCCATCATTTTGTTGAAGTTTTTTATAGTTTTTATAGATCGTTAATTTAATGTTTTTACTGTTCTTAAAATATTTTATTTTTCCTGGTTTCCTTTCCTCTCTGGGGTATTTTCCCTGTTGAAGCAACTGGGCTTATAGCATCTGGAGATTTTTAGATTTTATTCTCTATGAAAATATTTTCAATGCAATGCAACCTGATAAACTCGTATGTTTTACATATGCATATATTTACATGACACCAGTTTATTATAAAGCTAATTTGATCCATAGATTGAACGAAACATGTCAACCTTCTTCACAAAATCTTTTCTCTCCATATACAATATATAAACAATATATATATACAATATATATATATATATATTATATATATATATAATATATATATATATATTATATATATATATATA
>NC_090734.1:98403778-98411278 GCF_036898095.1 Palaemon carinicauda
GTCTCGTGTCATGATGGAAGTTCTCGATGGGTCTTGGATTAGGAAATATATTGTTGTCAAAATCTTATATTCTCCAGATCAGTCATTCTCTGGAGGTTTATTATTTGATTCACTATATAACGGTAAGGGAGATGTGCATGAGTGTTGTAATTCAAGAGGTATTAGTTTGTTAAGCGTAGTTGGAAAGATGTATGGTAGAGTAATGATTAATAGGATCAAGGATAAAACAAAGAATGCAATCTTAGAAGTACAGGGTGGTTTTAGAAGAGGTAGGGGTTGTATGAATCAGATTTTTACAGTATGGCAGATATGCAAGAAATATTTAGCAAAAGGTAAGGAGGTGTATGTTGCGTTTATGGATCTGGAGAAAGCGTATGATAGAGTTGATAGGGAAGCAATGTGGAATGTGACGAGGTTATATGGAGTTGGTAGAAGGTTGTTGCTAGCAGTGAAAAGTTTCTCCAAAGGTAGTAAAGCATGTGTTAGGATAGGAAATGTGGTAAGTGATTGGTTTCCGGTGAGAGTGGGGCTGAGACAGGGATGTGTGATGTCGCTGTGGTTGTTTAACTTGTATGTTGATGGAGTGGTGAGAGAGGTGAATGCTCGAGTGCTTGGACGAGGATTAAAACTGGTAGACGAGAATGACCATGAATGGGAGGTAAATCAGTTGTTGTTTGCGGATGATACTGTACTGGTTGCAGACACAGAAGATAAGCTTGGCCGATTAGTGACAAAATTTGGAAGAGTGTGTGAGAGAAGGAAGTTGAGATTTAATATGAGTAAGAGTAAGGTTATGAGATGTACGAGAAGGGAAGGTGGTGCAAGGTTGAATGTCATGTTGAATGGAGAGTTACTTGAGGAGGTGGATCAGTTTAAGTACTGGGGGTCTGTTGTTGCAGCAAATGGTGGAGTGAAACCAGATGTACGTCAGAGAGTGAATGAAAGTTGCAAAGTGCTGGGGGTAGTTAAGGGAGTAGTAAAAAATAGAGTGTTGGGCATGAATGTGAACAGAGTTCCATATGAGAAAGTGATTGTACCAACTGTGATGTATGGATCGGAGTTGTGGGGAATGAAAGTGATGGAGAGACAGAAATTGAATGTGTTTGAGATGAAGTGTATAAGGAGTATGGCTGGTGTATCTCGAGTAGATAGGGTTAGGAACGAAGTGGTGAGAGTGAAAACGGGTGTAAGAAATGAGTTAGCAGCTTGAGTGGATATGAATGTGTTGAGGTGGTTTGGCCATGTTGAGAGAATGGAAAATGGCTGTCTGCTAAAGAAGGTGATGAATGCAAGAGTTGATGGGAGAAGTACAAAAGGAAGGCCAAGGTTTGGGTGGATGGATGGAGTGAAGGAAGCTCTGGGTGATAGGAGGATAGATGTGAGAGAGGCAAGAGAGCGTGCTAGAAATAGGAATGAATGGCGAGCGATTGTGGCGCAGTTCCGGTAGGCCCTGCTGCTTCCTCCGATGCCTTAGATGACCGCGGAGGTAGCAGCAGTAGGGGAATCAGCATTATGAAGCTTCATCTGTGGTGGATAATGTGGGAGGGTGGGCTGTGGCACCCTAGCAGTACCAGCTGAACTCAGTTGAGTCCCTTGTTAGGCTGGGAGGAACGTAGAGAGTAGAGGTCCCCTTTTTTGGTTTTGTTTCATTTGTTGATGTCGGCTACCCCCAAAAATTGGGGGAAGTGCCTTAGTATATGTATGTATGTACTATCCGAAACTCATACCTACTATATAGTATATATATATATATATATATATATATATATATATATATATATATATATATATATATATATATATATATATATATATATATATATATATATATATGTGTGTGTGTGTGTGTGTATATATATATATATATATATATATATATATATATATATATATATATATATATATATATATATATATATATATATATATATATTTATATATAGGTACTTTATATATATATATATATATATATATATATATATATATATATATATATATATTCAAATAAGCCATATATATTTTTGATACATTAATGTCTGGATTCTCTTAACAACCTCGGGATCAGAGCCCCAGGCAAAATCACACAAAGACAAGAGCTTAGCTCCGGCCGGGAATCGAACCCTGGTCGGCAAGCCTGTATAGACAGTGACTAAGCCACTTGGCCACGAAGAAGGATAAAAGTCAATGACAATTTTCTGTACTTATACCTGTCGAATTCAGGTATTTTGTACTTAGAATTGAAATCAACCCATCCTCACCATCGTAGCTAATTGGTAGTTTGTTACTTGGCATTCAATTAATGATGAATTTTGCACATTTTTACGTGTTTTTCATATTCAAATAAGCCATATATATTTTTGATACATTAATTTCTGGATTCACTTAACGACCTCGGGATCAGAGCCCCAGGCAAAATCACACAAAGACAAGAGCTTATCTCCGTCCGGGAATCGAACCCTGGTCGGCAAGCCTGTATAGACAGTGACTAAGCCACTTGGCCACGAAGAAGGATAAAAGTCAATGACAATTCTTCTGTACTTATACCTGTCGAATTCAGGTATTTTGTACCTAGAATTGAAATCAACCCATCCTCACCATCGTAGCTAATTGGTAGTTTGTTACTTGGCATTCAATTAATGATAAATTTTGCACATTTTTACGTGTTTTTCATATTCAAATAAGCCATATATATTTTTGATACATTAATGTCTGGATTCTCTTAACGACCTCGGGATCAGAGCCCCAGGCGAAATCACACAGAGACAAGAGCTTAGCTCCGGCCGGGAATCGAACCCTGGTTGGCAAGCCTGTATAGACAGTGACTAAGCCACTTGGCCACGGAGAAGGATAAAAGTCAATGACAATTCTTCTGTACTTATACCTGTCGAATTCAGGTATTTTGTACTTAGAATTGAAATCAACCCATCCTCACCATCGTAGCTAATTGGTAGTTTGTTACTTGGCATTCAATTAATGATAAGTTTTGCAAATTTTTACGTGTTTTTCATATTCAAATAAGCCATATATATTTTTGATACATTAATGTCTGGATTCTCTTAACGACCTCGGGATCAGAGCCCCAGGCGAAATCACACAAAGACAAGAGCTTAGCTCCGGCCGGGAATCGAACCCTGGTCGGCAAGCCTGTATAGACAGTGACTAAGCCACTTGGCCACGAAGAAGGATAAAAGTCAATGACAATTCTTCTGTACTTATACCTGTCGAATTCAGGTATTTTGTACTTAGAATTGAAATCAACCCATCCTCACCATCGTAGCTAATTGGTAGTTTGTTACTTGGCATTCAATTAATGATAAATTTTTCACATTTTTACGTGTTTTTCATATTCAAATAAGCCATATATATTTTTGATACATTAATGTCTGGATTCTCTTAACGACCTCGGGATCAGAGCCCCAGGCGAAATCACACAAAGACAAGAGCTTAAATCTGGCCGGGAATCGAACCCTGGTCGGAGCTAAGCTCTTGTCTTTGTTGTGATTTCGCCTGGGCCTCTGATCCCGAGGTCGTTAAGAGAATCCAGACAATAATGTATCAAAAATATATATGGCTTATTTGAATATGAAAAACACGTAAAAATGTGCAAAATTTATCATTAATTGAATGCCAAGTAACAAACTACCATTTAGCTACGATGGTGAGGATGGGTTGATTTCAATTCTAAGTACAAAATACCTGAATTCGACAGGTATAAGTACAGAAGAATTGTCATTGACTTTTATCCTTCTTCTTGGCCAAGTGGCTTAGTCACTGTTTATACAGGCTTGCCGACCAGGGTTCGATTCCCGGCCGGAGCTAAGCTCTTGTCTTTGTGTGATTTCGCCTGGGGCTCTGATCCCGAGGTCGTTAAGTGAATCCAGACATTAATGTATCAAAAATATATATGGCTTATTTGAATATGAAAAACACGTAAAAATTTGCAAAATTTATCATTAATTGAATGCCAAGTAACAAACTACCAATTAGCTACGATGGTGAGGATGGGTTGATTTCAATTCTAAGTACTAAATACCTGAATTCGACAGGTATAAGTACAGAAGAATTGTCATTGACTTTTATCCTTCTTCGTGGCCAAGTGGCTTAGTCACTGTCTATACAGGCTTGCCGACCAGGGTTCGATTCCCGGCCGGAGCTAAGCTCTTTAAGAGAATACAGACATTAATGTATCAAAAATATATATGGCTTATTTGAATATGAAAAACACGTGAAAATGTGCAAAATTTATCATTAATTGAATGCCAAGTAACAAACTACCAAATAGCTACGATGGTGAGGATGGGTTGATTTCAATTCTAAGTACAAAATACCTGAATTCGACAGGTATAAGTACAGAAGAATTGTCATTGACTTTTATCCTTCTTCGTGGCCAAGTGGCTTAGTCACTGTCTACACAGGCTTGCCGACCAGGGTTCGATTCCCGGCCGGAGCTAAGCTCCTGTCTTTGTGTGATTTCGCCTGGGGCTCTGATCCCGAGGTCGTTAAGAGAATCCAGACATTAATGTATAAAAAATATATATGGCTTATTTGAATATGAAAAACACGTAAAAATGTGCAAAATTTTTCATATATATATGTATATATATATACATATGTATATATATAAATACATATATATATATATATATATATATATATATATATATATATATATATATATATATATATATATATATATATATATATATATATATATATATATATATATATATATATCAACCACTATGGCATTAGATACAGAATTCTATCCACTGGGATTCATTTATGGTAATAGCCTCTGGCTGGGCAGAGATTCTAATCCCTGCCTAATCAGCCGAAACCATGCTTGCCAGGACTTTACATGCATATATACAATTCATGTCTAGATCCAAATTATTTATGGGAAGATCCATTGATTCCAAATACTTCAATCCTGCGTATTCTGAGCTCCTTCCCCACCAATGAAACATTGTCCAAGTGGCTATTCAATGGAAAGCCCATATTTACTCTTTGGACTATTCAGCGGTCATCGGGATGCCAGAGAACTTCCAAGGAATCAATCAATCAATCAGTGGTCATTGTTTACGGTCTGCGGTCTTTTGCAGGATGCATTAAGACTTTTAGCAGATGCTGAAGAATTATTCATTTTGACAAGAGCCCATGAAATAGGAATTGACATTCAATCTTTGTACGATGTTTCTCTTACTTTATCTACTGGATTATTTTTCTGATTTTTACCATTTTTATACAGATGTAGATATATAGATATATATGTTTGTATGTATATGCACACACACATGTAGCTGTTTCTAGTCCACTGCAGGACAAAGGCATCAGACATGTCAAAAAATGTCTAGGGGTTGGTCACTTTTCATCACCACGTTGGACAGCGTGGGATATGTAATGGTGGAAGATTTTCGTCTAATCGCTCACCACAAACCAAACTAGTATGGGCGACCCCGACTAGTACAGGTTTGCTGATCACAGCGATGTGCAAACTTTTTTACCACGTTACGGTGTGTCTCCACGTGTTTGTGTGTATATACAGTAAACTTATCTACAAATATCTTTATTATTATATTCCTAACATTTCTTTCTCATTATAATAAAGTATTTAAGAGAGAGAGAGAGAGAGAGAGAGGAGAGAGAGAGAGAGAGAGAGAGAGAGTTAATCAAAACTGATTTTCTTTTCATTAAACTGGATATGTATTTTTTTTTCTTTTTTTGTTCAATCGTCCTATATCAACTTTCGGGAAAATTCAACATTTCTGAATCGACTGTTTCTCCAAACATACATGTTTTCCCCTGGTCGTTTTATCTAACAATTTTCTTTGGATCATTTGATTTTTACATAAAAAAACCTCAATCATTTAAGAAGTATCTTTCAGTGAGTATGTAGAGTTGTAAACCGTTTTCATCGAATTGTGATATGATTGCAATATTTTAGACATTTTAACTAAGTAGACCAATCGGGCTATATAATTTTCAGTCACTATATATTTTAGTTATCTATTAATAATCTCTCCACTATTTTAATCTCTCTCACTCTCTCTCTCCTCTCTCTCTCTCTCTCTCTCTCTCTCTCTCTCTCTCTCATTAAAATCATAATAGGTAGTTTTACATTTTTGTTTTTATCGTCGAATCTAAAATGCTAATTAATATAAAATTCAGGTTTTAAAACGCATCGATGGTTAAAGTATCATGTTAATTTTTATGGCGTTAATAGGCGTAGGGGGAGATGATGATGATGATGACTTATCATTGATAGGATTCTGTTTCCTTCCATCATTAAAATTTATAATTTTCCTTAAATGAAGTATTCTCCATATTTCAACGGTCTCTTAGCTTTTTCTTAGAAATCATTTCTAGTTTTTTTTTTTTTTTTTATAATTCTTCTAATTGTTATATTCATTTAAGAATTAAATCCTAAAATTTCAATTTGATATAAAATAATTTAATTTTGAAATGGAGTTTCAGATTTGAATGTATATCACTGCGTAAGGCGTAGGCTATTATGCAAGATGTGTTCGTGTGTGCGATATGTGTCTGTGTGTGTAACAGAGAGAGGGAGTTTTATTTTGTAAATTAATCGTCCATCGATTGTCAAAATATAGGCCTGTTTAGAGAGAGAGGAGAGAGAGAGAGGAGAGAGAGAGAGAGAGAGAGAGAGAGAGAGAGAGAGTAATTTTTCTTTCTTTAAACAACTAAGTTCATTATTTTAACCATTTTTCCTTTATCTTATAAAATTTGAGATAATTTCTTTAACTCTCCAAAGACCATTTCAATGATATCCTGAAATAGAATTCCCAGCATGAAAAGCCTTTAGTTGTTTGAAATATATAAAATTTTAATGGATTACTGACAAATTTAATTGCAAAGCTGATTATTTTAGTTTTGTTTAAAAAAACTTATAATGTTTTTTTTTTTTAATTTTCTCTTACTGTTTCTTTCTTATTTGATTTGCCAATGAACATTTTGCCAAAAGGGAGATATTCTTGAGCATTATAATTTCATGCTGTCAAAATGAAGTTGTGAGGGTTATTTTGATAAAAATCTTCGCCTAAACTTAGATATATATTTCAAAACATTATTTTTCATTTGCTCAAACTAGAAATGTTTTAGTCCCCTTTGCTAAAAACCAAAATATTTTAGCTTTTATACTTATATTTTTATTAGGAAACTAATATTTTGTTTTATATTACAAAATAATTACTTTAGTTTTAGGGTCTAGTGAAGGAATGCAAATATACAGTTTAATCTGAAATTAAAAATGATAAGGAAAAAGGGATGTGAGAAATTTATAGACAAGATAAATATTGTTGATACAAGTAAAGAGAGAGAGAGAGAGAGAGAGAGAGGAGAGAGAGAGAGAGAGAGAGAGAGAGAGGTTTCATTATGCATTAATTAGTAGTCTTTTTATGGCCAATATTAACTTGTGTGACATTATTTTTGTCTATACATTCCAGATTGAATACAGATACCTGGATTCACTCTACTACGTTC